>NW_018165778.1:0-336 GCF_001263595.1 Phalaenopsis equestris | reverse complement strand
ACCAAACACAACAATCAATTTGAGCTTAGCCCAAAGCTAGCCCAAGTTTGACCCAAGTTTAGCCCTACATGCTTAATTTAGGTCTAAAACCAAAACCCATCAAAACCCATTTAAATTGACCATCAAGTCAACTTCAAAACAATTTTCATGCTTCATGAAAATTGTTCATCATGACATTTTACACGAAACCCAACAATTAATTTGAGCTTAGCCCAAAGCTAGCCCAGGTTTGACCCAAGTTTAGCCCTACATGCTTAATTTAGGTCTAAAACCAAACCCATCAAAACCCATTCAAAATGACCACCAAATTAACTTCAAAATAATTTTCATCCTTCA
>NW_018165777.1:102978-111988 GCF_001263595.1 Phalaenopsis equestris | reverse complement strand
AACCCAATAACCATCTCCTGGTCTTTAGCAGCGTCGGCGCTCTATCCAAAAAAATTGGCCAGTCTCTATGCAAATGGGCGCCGGCGGCGCCCATTTTAGCGCTGTCAACCCCAGAGCACTAAAACACTCCAAACTTTGTATTGGCCAGAAATGTTCCAATTTTTTTATACGATCCATTAATTATCTTTATTGATATTTATGAGTGAGCAGAACTCAAATATATAATTAACTAATAGTAATAAAAAGTCAAAAAAACTAAATCTTAAAAAAAACTATGGGTTGACTCCCACAAAGCACTTGGTTTAACATCGTCAGCCCAAAAATCTTAGTTTTAATTAGGTCGACTCAACATTAAAACTTCTCTAAAACTTGATCGAGATCACTCAAAATAGGGTTTTAATCTATGACCATTAACTTTAAATATTCTTCCAGTTTTAGGGTCTTCAATATCAACAACACTAAATTGATAAACTTTTATAGCAGTTAAAAGTCCAATCCACCTAGACTTTAATTTCCCAAGAAATAATCTCAATCTCGTATTATATAACAAAACTTTATGTCCAGGTTCAAATTTATTTTTAATAATTTTCCGATCATGCCATATCTTCATTTTCTCCTTATAAATTCTATCATTATCGCAAGATTCATTTCTAATTTCTTCCAATTCATTCAGTTGCAATAATCTTTTCTCACCAACATCCTTTAAATTGAAACTTAATTCTTTTATCGCTCAATATGCTTTATGCTCCAATTCTACTGGTAAGTGGCAAGTCTTTCTAAAAATTAGTCTAAAAGGAGACATTCCTATAGGAGTTTTATAAGCAGTCTTGTATGCCTATAATGTAGATTCTAATCTAAGAGACCAATCTAATTTATGGGGATTTATAGTTTTCTCCAAAATTCCTTTAATTTCGCGATTAGATACATCAATTAAACCACTAGTTTTGGAATGATAAGCGGTAGAGATTTTATGCATAATATTATATTTTTCAACCAATCTCTGAATCATATTATTCCTAAAAAGAGATCCATCATCAGTATTAATTACTCTCAGCATTCCATATCCTGTAAAAATACTTGTCATAAAATTTTTTGAAGCACTTCGAGCATCACATTTGGGTAAAGCTATTGCTTCTATTTATTTTGATACATAGTCTACAACAATCAATATATATAAACTCTCATAAAATCTAATCCTCAAACATCAAAGATCTCAACCTCTAATTTAAAATTTAGAGGCTTTTTATTTCTTCTATAAATATTACCTATTATCTGATATCGATCACATATTTTAATATATCTATAAACATCCCTAAAAATAGTAGGCCAATAGAATCCAAATTGTAAAATCTTATGTGAAGTTCTATTAGTTCCAAAATGTCCTCCAAATTTTGAATCATGACTCATGACATCTTTAAATAATTGGTTCAATTTTCTCATAAGGCACACATCTTTTAATAACAAGATCCTTACATTGTTTGTATAAGTATGGGTCATCCCATAAATAAAATCAGGCATCATATATAAATTTCTTCTGTTGTTGGATTGTTAATTCAGGCGGTAAAATATTACTCTCAATATAGTTCACAATATCAGCATACCACGGTAAATTTATTTCCTTAATATTATAAAGTTGTTCATCAGGGAAAGTTCCTATTATTTACTTTTCAAAATCAGATAATTCATGTAGTTCCAGTCTAGATAAATGATTAGCTATTTGATTATTAGCTCATTTTCTATCTACAATCATAAATTCAAATTCTTGCATTAAAAGTATCCATCTAATTAATTTTGGTTTTGCATCCTTCTTTTGCATTAATTATTTGATAGCAGAATGGTCTGTATGCACTATACATTTAGTCCCAATTAAATATGACCTAATTTTTTCAGAAGCATATACAATAACTAATAACTCTCTTTCAGTAGGGATATAATTAAATTGAGCATCATTAAGAGTTTTACTAGCATAGTATTTAACTTTAAATATTGTATCATACCTTTGCCCTCAAACAACTCCAACCGCATAATCACTATCATCACAAATTAGTTCAAACTATTTCTCCCAATCAGGCGAAACTATTATAGGTACAGTGATTAATTTTTTTTCAATAGTTTAAATGCTTTTATGCATTCCTCATTAAATTTCATATCTTTTTTAAAATCGAATTTCTTATCTTTTTCTAAAAGTTGGCACAGAGGCTTAGTCATTTTTGAAAAATCTTTAATATATCACCTATAAAAACCGGCATGTCCAAGAAACCTTTTAACCCCTCTCACTATAGTAGGAGGTGATAATATACTTCCATGCCATGTTTAGAAATTTTATGCCCAAGTACAATTCCTCCTGTAACCATAAATTGACATTTTTCCAAATTTAGAACAAAATTTGTTCTTTTGCATAACTTTAAAACTTTTTCTAATTTTCTTAAACATGTGTCAAATGAAGTTCCAAATACAGAAAAATCATCCATAAAAACTTCTATTCCATTATCAATTAGATTGCTAAAAATTGGCTTCATACATCTTTGAAACGTTGTAGGTGCATTACATAATCCAAAGGACATTCTTCAAAAAGGAAAATTTCGTATGGGCTAGTAAATGTGGTCTTTTATTGATCTTTAGAAGCAATAGGGATTTGGTGATAACCAATATATCCATCCAAAAAGCAATAATATTTGTGCCAGTTAATCTATCCAACATTTGATCTAGAAATGGTAAAGGAAAGTGATCTTTCCTGGTGGCGAAATTTAATTTTCTATAATCGATACAAATTTGCCAACCTGTGACTTGTCTTGTTGGTACTATCTCATTTCTTTCATTCACGTCAATGGTCACTCCTCCTTTCTTAGGAACCCAATGATTTGAACTTACCCAAGCATTATCTAAAATTCAATATATAATTCCAGCATCAAACCCTTTTAAAATTTCCTTCTTTAATACTTCCTTCATCATTGGATTTAATCTTATTTGTGGATCAGCTCTAAGTTTATTTTGTTCATCTAATAAAATTCTATGCATATAGATCAAGGGATTGATTCATTTAATATCAGCTAAAGTCCAACCAAAAGCTTTTCTGTATCTTTTTAATGCATCCAATAATTTTTGTTCCTATAAATCATTTAAATTGAAGGCTGCAATAACTGGTAATATAGATAATTCTCCTAAAAACACATACTTTAAATGGTTAGGCAGAATTTTCATTTCAAATTCAGGAGGTTCCATAATAGATGGAATTAGACTTTCATCATCATTTTCTATAGTATCCAACATCTCAAATCTTTTTGGAACATAATTCAGTTCTTCATTATCTATCTCATCATGATCATATTCCATTTCATGATCATCCTTACATTTCAAATCTTCATTCTCTATTTCTCTTCAAACTTTTTTTTAAAATGATCATCACTCAAATAATCACAAATTTCCATTCGAAAGCATACATCAACTTTTTCTATTATAGGATATTTCATTGATTTTAAAATATTAAATGTTACCTTTTCCAGTTGCAAGGAATGGTCTTCCCAAAAAATAGGAATTTCCTTATCTTCCTCCATATCTAACACAACAAAGTCCACAGGAAAGATAAATTTATCAAACTTTACTAAAACATCTTCTACAACTCCTTTAAGTTAAGTAATAAAACAATCAACTAGTTAAAGAGTTACAAAAGTGGGGGAAATTTCTCCTATTCCCAACTTTTAAAAGTTTATAGAGGCATGAGGTTAATACTAGCCCCTAAATCACCTAAGGCTCTTCTGAAAAATTTTTCTCCTATCGAACATGGTGGAATAATGAAACTACTAGGATCTTTTAGTTTTTCAGGAAGCTTTTTCTAAATAATTGCACTACACCCTTCATTAAGTGCAACAGTCTCGTGATTTGTAAACTTCCTTTTTGTTAAGTATATCCTTCATAAATTTCACAAAATCGGGCATTTTTTCCAAGGCTTCAACAAAGAGAATATTTGCTATTAATTTTTTTAGAATTTCTAAAAATTTTGAAATTTGTTTACCTCTATCTTGTTGTTTCAATCTTTAAGGAAACAGAGGTGGTGGTCTCGGTTTAAGTGGATATTTTATATCTGGATATATATTATCATTTCCTTTTTCAATTTCCTCCTCTTTTTCAACTTTAGTTTTTTTTTGTACTCTTGTTTTCAATTCTTTTCCAATTCTTAATTGAATATCCTTAATTTGTTCTTTACCTTGATCTTTTGGATTGATTTCAACATTGCTAGGGTGAGTTCCTAATTCTTCCATAGACAATTTTTCTCCTTAAATTGTGGGTTACCATTAAAACATGGAGGATAAGAAGGTCTATAGTTAGTGATTCCCTGGTTGTTCAAATTTCCCAATGGGTTCACTAAATTGTTCCCCCACTGCGGATTAGTAGTAGCAGTGTTATTATTATTCCAATTTAGGTTTGGGTGATTTTTTCAACTAGGATTATAATAATTTGAGTAAGGATTGATGGGTCTATTATTTATAGCATTAAAGGTTTCATACGATGATTCAGAATCTACTATTTCTCCTAATGAATTTTCCTCTAACACCTGAGGCGTTTGAGAATAGTTCATTCTGCATTGATTTTTTTTTGAAAGAGCAACAATTTGAGAAACTATCATGGCTATTGCATGAGAATCATGAATACTGACTACTTTTTTAGGATTCACTCATTTAGAGAGCCATTGAAAATTTTTAGTAGTCATCTCCTTTATTAAAGAATATGCCTCGTCAAAAGGTTTTGACATTAATGATCCCCCAGTAGCAGCATCAATAATAATCTAAGAGATCCTACTAATCCATTATAAAATGTTACCATTAACCAATCAGGTAAAGAGTGATGTGGACATTTCCTAAAGAGATCTTTAAATATTTCCCAAGCTTCATATATTGATTCCCCTTCAAACTGACAAAAAGATGTAATATTGTTTCCAAGCTTAGTAGTTTTTATGGAGTGAAATATTTTGACAAAAATTTTTTGATAATCCTCCCCAAGATCTAATAGATCTAGGTGCTAACAAATTTAACCACACCTTAGCTTTATACATTAGTGAAAGAGGAGAAAGCCTAAGTCTGACGACGTAATTCAATACTCCATCATATTTAAATGTAGCACACAACTCCAGAAAACTAGAAAGATATAAATTAGGATCTTCATTCGGTGTCCCACCAAATTGACTATTTTGTATCATTTGGATAATAACAGATTTAAATTCAAATGAATTAGTAGCAACATTAAGATTTTAAATACTTAAGTGAATTTCATCTAATGTAGGGCTAGCATAATCTCTTAAAGGTCTAAGTTGATGTTCATTTTCATTTCTTTGATTATTTAAATTGTTTGCCGTTTTGTTTGAATTTCTAAATTCTTTTTGTTGCTTTTGAATTTTTCTAATAATATGTTCTAACTCAGAATATAAAGCTTCAGATCCAATACTACACATACAAAATCACACTAAACACTCTTAAAGAAAGCACACACAATTGCAAATTAAGAAATAAAAGTTTTCAAATACTACTAATTTTACTATTGCCTTATTTATATTTTTCCCAGGGAACGACGCCAAAAACTTGATTGTGACTTTTTTATAAGCTAGGTTTTATCAAGTTGACACCACGACTTGAAGACTTTAGTCTCTAGCAACGGTAACAAAACTTGATGTGTATTTCTATTTCTGATTAATTTTAAATCTTTTATTTAGTCACAATTATAAAAACGTAAGTATATGTATCGCTCAAGTAATATAGGGCTCTAGTATAGTCCTGGTTATCGATCCCACAAGGAAGGTTATGAAACTTTAAAGCGTGAAGCGTAGTACAGAAATCCAATATCCAAATCACAATGCGCGTATTGTAAATATTAAAGTTGTTAAACTGTAAAGATGGTTAAACATTTAAGTTTACTAAAGTTATTTTCTAAGCTTCTAAATAAAGTTATCTAACATAGAACTAAGTTTTGTATTGAAAGTTTCAAATATGGAAAAGGCGTCCTCCCCCTTACAATGATACTATGGTAAGTGAAAGAAAAAGGTTAGTGAAGACCTTGTATTGTGCCAAATAGGAGCATACTTATTCTTTACCCTCTTCCGAGTGCTATAAAGAATATTGGCTAATCCTAAGTTTAGTCCCTAAATTTGTGGTTAGGCTGGGAGGATACTGGCTCTCATTCCAAAACTCCCACTTCTTTTCACCTGAAGGCTAACTCTCCCTTTAATTTCCAACCACTAGGACCGAATTAGGGATTTCAGTTTATCACTCTAAAATCTACAATTCTATGCCCAATAAAATATACTTCCCTATTTATTTTCATTCAACCCCCATGAACTTCACCATCCATGAAATTTGAATGTGATCTTCACTTTTATTGTAGAATATATAGTCCATTCGGTTCATATGTAAAGTAAATGTTCATGAGGAAGTAAATGAAGCACGAAGTGTAAAATCATCACAAAATTTTAATATTAATTCGGTACATCCAATCTAAATCATCACTGCACCATATCTCATTGTAAGGAGAAAGACAAAGAAATCTACTTAGAATTCATGAGGAAGATACGAAAAAATAAAGATTTTATATATAAAAACAATGTCATACAAACAATAAGAAGTAAATACAACTTATCTCAATTTCTTTCCCAAGCAAATCCCTAGAAGTTCCTTTGAATTCTCTTCTCTCTTTACAAATAACCTACAATTAACTCTTTAGATAAGTAAGGAAGAAGCAATCCCTCACTCTCCTTCTCCTCCTACACTCCTTAGAGATGAATCCTTCACAAGACTCTCACAAACCCTAGACTCTCACAACACTCTCCAAACAAGACAGAACACTTCTCACATGACTCACACAACCGATCTAGGGTGCCAAAAACACTTTAAATTTATTTAGAACAAATTTCCTAAGAGATTCATCAAGCAACCCTCCAAAATCCATCGGCGCTCTATCTCCTCAAATGTTATGAACTCTCTGGAATTGGGAGCCGTCGGTGCTGGATAGGGCGCCATCAGCACCAGCAGGTGGATTTGTCTAACTTGCCTCTTTTCGCTTCAAATTCGTTCCTTTTTTTCTTTATTTTGCTCCAAATGCCTTAAATTATTATACCTGCAATAAAACATGAAAAATACCTTCCTTTGAAATGCAATATCACCAAAAATGAGTAAAAATACATATAAAAAATCTAACATATTTTTGGTGTGTCAAGAATTAACTTGGACAAATTGCTAAAGCACTTAGCAATAGATCCGGGGAACACTCCCTAGTAATGTTGAGATAAATCCAAAAGACAAAGGAACATAACAAGAGCAAGTTAAATCTATTCAGCTTAAGAGTGGAAAGGAATTAAATGTGAAAATTCAAAAAGATATCAAAGTTGAGAAAGATGTTGAAGAAACTGAAAAGCCCAAAGAGACTATTTCTAAAGACTTAAAATGACTTGGCTCTCCAACTAAAAAATGATTTAGAAAGATCACCACCTTCTTTTCCTCAAAGAAATAATTAGAATAAGCTTGATCAACAATTTTAAAACTTTTTTGAGAAATTTAAGAAGCTTACAATCAATATTCCATTTGTAGAAGCTTTGGAACAAATGTTAAGTTATGCTAAATTTATGAAAGATATATTAAAAAAAAGATGAAGTTTGAATATTATGAAACTGTTGCACTTAGAGAAAAAAGTAGTGCAATGATTCAAGAGAAACTTCCTCAAAAGCTTAAAGATCCTCATAACTTCACAATACCCTGTGCGATTGGATAGAAATTTTATGGAAAAGCCTTATGCGATTTGGGAGCTAGTATTAATCTCATGCCTTTATTCATTTTTCAAAGGTTAGATTTAGGAGAGATTTTTTCCACTTCTGTAACCCTTTAGTTAGCTGATCAATCTATTACTTATCCTAAAGGGGTTATAGAAGATTTACTTGTTAAGGTGAATAAATTTATCTTCCCTGTGGATTTTATTTTGCTCGACATGGAGGAAGATAATGAAATTTCTATTATTTTGAGTAGACCATTCCTTTCTGTTGAACGTGATATGATTGATGTGCAGAAAGGAGAGTTGACTATGAGAGTTAATGACCAAAACATAACATTTAATGTTCTAAAGTCGATGAGATACCCTATTAAAGAAAAATGTTATCGAATGGATATTATTGATTATATGACTGTGAAGCATTATCAAGAAAATTGTGAAGTAATTTTTGATATAAAAATTACTTGATATTAGATCAAGAAGGAATAGAATATGATACACTAAAAATATATGCATTTTTAGACCTATATTTTATACTCATTTTTGGTGATATTGCACTTTAATAGAAGATATTTTTTAATGTTTTATTGCAGATTATTGATTTTGAGAACATTGAACAAAAAGAAAGCAAAAAGGATTGAATTTTTAGCAAAAATGGAGAAGTTCAAAATTTGTTCAGCACCGATGGCGCCCAACTGGGGGTCGACGGCACCCAATTGGGTGTCGACGACGCCATTTGACAGAAACTTAGTATTTAATTACAAGCCTCTAGCGCCGACGGTGCCAAGAAGGGTTCTGACGGCGCCAGTGTCGGTCGAAGCCTTGTTTCTAAAATATTCGATGAATTTAGATTCTTTTTGAAGAGTTGTTGGATGCACCTATTGGAGAACAGACCTAGGCTCTTTTTAGGGACAAAATTTGATAAGAAAACCCTCCTCCCATTGCACTATTTCAACTTCTTCCACTCATTTTCAATTTTCCTCTTCACACACCTACATTCCACACTATTAGTTAGTTATTGCTTTTATAGATTTGAGTTTTTGTGGTCACTTTAAGTGTAAATTCTTTTCTAAGAAGAGTTGGAGAGGAAGAGAAGTGATAGATTTCTTCTTCTTACAATTCCTAAGAGAGGCTACAAAGGATTTGCTTTGAGAAAAAGTTTCAAACAAATGTTATTTATTTACTATTGTTGTATGAACTTTCTTTTACATATGAAATTTGTGTTTTGTTGTATCTTTCTCATGAAGTCTGAGTAGTTACCTTT
>NW_018165777.1:101619-102103 GCF_001263595.1 Phalaenopsis equestris | reverse complement strand
ATTTATATAATTATATTTATATTTATATTGAGTACTAATTTTAAATTGTATGCGCAAATTTGGACCTGAAAATCTTATACCATCCGATTCAGAATTAGAACGAACTGTTAGAAAAATTAGAAAATTGAAAAGAAAACCTAGAAATTGTAATACAATGGAAAACATTATGAACAATCAAGGAATAGAAAATGAACACCAACCTAGACCCTTAAGAGATTATGCAAATCCTATAGCAGATGAAATTAACTTAACTATTCAAAATCATGATGTGGTTGCTAATTCATTTGAGCTTAAACCTGTTATTATCCAAATGGTACAAAATAAATAGTTTGGAGGAACACCCATTGAAGATCCTAACTTACATCTTGCTAGTTTTTTTGAGATTTGTGCTACTTTTAAATATGACGGAGTGTCTAATGATGTTGTTAGGCTTAGAATTTTTCCTTTTTCATTAAGGGATAAAGTCAAAGCTTGGTTAAACTCA
>NW_018165777.1:88557-101475 GCF_001263595.1 Phalaenopsis equestris | reverse complement strand
GGAAAGATTTAAGAATCTCCTTAGAAAATGTCTACACCATGGTTTATCATATTGGTTAATAATTTAAACTTTTTACAATGGATTAGTAGGATCACTTAGATCTATTATAGATGTTGTTGTTGGCGGATCTTTAATGTCAAAACCTTTTGATGAAGCATACTCTTTAATAGAAGAAATAGCTACTAATAATTTTCAATGACCCTCTGAACGGGTAAATCCTAAGAGAGTAGCTAATATTCATGATGCAATGTCTATTTTAGCATCTCAAATTGCTGTTATATCAAAAAAGATTGATCAAATTGGAATGAACAATTCTCAAATACCACCTATATTAGAGGAAAATTCACTAGGGCAGATAATTAATATTCAATCATCTTATGAAGCTTTGAATGCTATTAATAATTGAAATAAGAATCCTTATTCTAACTATTACAATCCTGGATGGAAAAATCACCCTAATTTTGGTTGAAAAAATTATAATAACTCAATGAACCCCTCAGGAAATTTAAACAATCAAGGAAATCCTAATTATCGACCGTATTATCCTCCTGGATTTAACTCTAACCCTAACCCACAAGTTAAGGAAAAGAAATTAACGATGGAAGGTGTAATGTTGAATATGGGAAATCAAATACCAAATCAAGGGGATGCTATTAGAAATATTAAAAATTAATTAGGACATATTGCTACTACACTTAGTAACAGACCTTCAGGAAATCTTTCGAGTACGGTGGAAGTTAATCCCAAAGATAAAAATAAAGAACAAATTAAAGTATTTCAATTACAAAGTGAGAAAGAAGTTGAAACAAGAATCCAAAGAGAAACAAAAGTTGATGAAGAGAAAGAAGAGATGGAAAGTGACCCTAATGAAAATGAACAAACACAAGTTCCCTTAGAAAAACCACCACCTCCATTTCCTCAATGACTAAAACAAAAGAATAAAGACAAATAATATTACACATTTTTAGAAATTATTAAAAAGTTAACGATAAACATTCTTTTCATTAAGGCTTTGGAACAAATGCCAAGTTATGTGAAATTTATGAAAGATATACTAAACAAGAAAAAGAAGTTTGTAGATCATGAGACTGTTGAACTTACTGAAGAGTGTAGCGCTATTATCTAAAAAAAGCTTCCTGAAAAGTTAAAAGATCCTAGTAAAAAAGTTAGAAGATCCTAGTATTTTTACAATTCCTTGTGCAATTGGTGAAAAGTTTTATGGAAAAGCCTTATGTGATTTCTGAAGCGAGTATCAATCTTATGCCTTTATCAATTTTGAAACGTTTAGATTTAGGAGAGATTTCCCCTAATATTATAACTCTTCAGTTAGTTGATCAATCAATTACTTATCCCAAAGGAGTTATAGATGTATTACTAAAAGTGGATAAATTTATTTTTTTGTAGACTTTATAGTATTAGATATGAAGGAAGATAAACAAAATTCCTATTATCTTGGGGAGACCATTTCTTGCAACATGGAGAGTTGTGATAGATGTGCAAAAAGAAGAATTAATATTGAGAGTTAATAATCAAGAAGTAAAATTTAATATTATAAAAGCTATGAATTATCCTGCAACAGAAAAAGACAATGAATGTTTTAGGATGGAAGTTACTGATTATCTTAGTAATGAGAAATTTAAGAAAGAGTTTAAAGAAAAATTAAAGCAGGAAGACTTTAGTGAAAATGAGGATAAAATAAAAGAAGAAAATTTAGATTATATTCAGGACAAATTTGAAACTGTAGATTTATTGGAAAATGATAATAAAAATCTTATTCCTTCAAGTATTAAATCACCTAAACTTGAATTGAAAGTTCTACCTGCTCTTTCGAAATTCTACCTGCTCTTTCAAAATATAAACTTTTAGGGGATTTATCTACATTGCCTTTTATTGTATCTTCTGAACTAACTAAAATTCAAGAAAAAAAATTAATAGAAATATTAGAAAGATATAAAAAGGCTTTTGGATGGACTTTAGCAGATATTAAAGGAATTAGTTTTTCAAATTGTATGCACAAAATTTTATTAGATGAACAATATGACCCTAAGGGTGATCTTTAGAGGAGATTAAACCCAATAATGAAAGAAGTTGTTAAAAAAGAAATTTTAAAATGGTTAGTTGCTGGAATTATTTATCCTATTTCAGACAGTGCTTGGGTAAGCCCAATTCACTACGTTCGAAGGAAAGGAGGAGTGACCATTGAAGTAAATGAGAAAAATGAATTAATTCCAGTAAGATAAGTTATTGGTTGACAAATTTGTATAGATTATAAAAAATTAAACTTGGTCACCAAGAAAGATTACTTTCCTTTACCTTTTCTAGATCAAACGTTGGATAGATTGGCTAGAAATAAATATTACTGTTTTTTAGATGGATATACCGGTTATCATCAAATTCTAATTGCTCATGAAAATCAAGATAAAACAATATTTGCAAGCCCTTATGGAACATTTGCTTTTTGTAGAATGTCTTTTAAACTATGCAATGCACTTACAACATTTCAAAGATGTATGATGTCAATATTTAGTAATTTGATTGAGCGTGGAATGGAAGTATTTATGGATGATTTCTCTGTGTTTGGGACTTCATTTAAATTATTCTTAAATAATTTAGAAAAATTTCTAGAACTATGTGAAAAATCAACCTAGTACTAAATTGGGAAAAATGTAAATTTATGAGTGTAAGAGTAATTGTACTAGGACATAGAATTTCTAAAACTGGCATGGAAGTAGATCCTGCAAAAATTCAAGTTATATTATTGTATCTTTTGAACTAACTAAAATTCAAGAAAAAAAAATTAATAGAAATATTAGAAAGATATTAAAAGGTTTTTGGATGGACTTTAGCAGATATTAAAGGAATTAGTCTTTCAAATTGTATGCACAAAATTTTATTAGATGAACAATATGACCCTAGGGCTGATCTTTAGAGGAGATTAAACCCCATAATGAAAGAAGTTATTAAAAAAGAAATTTTAAAATGGTTAGATGCTGAAATTATTTATCCTATTTCAGACAGTGCTTGGGTAAGCCCAATTCACTACGTTCCAAGGAAAGGAGGAGTGACCATTGAAGTAAATGAGAAAAATGAATTAATTCCAATAAGATAAGTTATTAGTTGACAAATTTGTATAGATTATAGAAAATTAAACTTGGTCACCAAGAAAGATTACTTTCCTTTACCTTTTCTAGATCAAACGTTGGATAGATTAGCTAGAAATAAATATTACTGTTTTTTAGATTGATATACCGGTTATCATCAAATTCTAATTGCTCATGAAAATCAAGATAAAACAATATTTAGAAGCCCTTATGGAACATTTGTTTTTTGTAGAATGTCTTTTAAACTATGCAATGCACTTACAACATTTCAAAGATGTATGATGTCAATATTTAGTAATTTGATTGAGCATGGAATGGAAGTATTTATGGATGATTTCTCTGTGTTCGGGACTTCATTTAAATTATTCTTAAATAATTTAGAAAAAGTTCAAGAATTATGTGAAAAAATTAACCTAGTACTAAATTTGAAAAATAAGAGTAATTGTACTAGGGCATAAAATTTCTAAAACTGGCATGGAAGTAGATCTTGCAAAAATTCAAGTTATTAAGAAATTACCACCAATGACTATAGTCAAAAGAATAAGAAGTTTTCTAGGACATGATGGGTTCTACAGGTGTTATATGAGGAATTTATCAAAAATAACTAGGCCATTATGCCAATTTTTAAAAAAGATACGAAATTTGATTTTAATGAGGAATGCATAAAAGCATTTGAATTATTGAAAGAAATATTAATCATTGCACCTATAATAGTACCATCTGATTGGGTAAACCCCTTTGAAATAATGTGTGATGCTAGTGATCACGCTGTTGGAGCTGTATTAGGATAAAAGCACAACAAAGTTTTTAAAGTAATATATTATGCTAATAAGACTCTAAATGATGCTCAAATTAACTACACTACTACTGAAAGAGAGTTATTAGCGATTATCTATGCCTTTAATAAATTTAGACCTTAATTAATGGAACTAAATGTATAGTGCATATAGATCATTCTGCTATTAAATATTAATGCAAAAGAATGATGCTAAACCAAGGTTGATGCTGCTAAACCAAGGTTAATTAGATGGATACTTCTATTGCAAGAGTTTGATTTTTCTCTAGTTGATAGAAAAGGAATTGACAATCAAATAGCTAATCATTTGTCTAGACTAGAAAAAGAAATTTTAACCAATTTTCTTTAACCAATTTTGCAAATAAAATTTTAGAAAATTTCTCTAATGAGCAATTATATATTATTGATGAAGTAGATACACTATGGTATGATGATATAGTAAATTATACTGTAAGTGATATTCTCCACCTAATATTAAGAATCAACAATTAAGGAAATTTATATATGATTCAAAATTTTATTTTTGGGATGACCCATATTTATATAAACAATGTAAAGATCTAATTATTAGGTGTGTGCCTTACAAAGAAACTCAACAAATAATTGAAAGATGTCATGATTCTGAATTAGGAGGACATTTTAAAATAAGTAGAACTGCTTATAAAATTTTTCAAGCTGGATTTTATTGGCCTACTCTTTTTAGAGATATTAATGAATATATTAAAACATACGATCGATGTCAACAAGTAGGAAATATTTCTAGAAGAAACAAAATGCCTCTAAATTACACATTGGAAGTTAAAATTTTTGATGTATGGGGATTAGATTTTATAGGACCATTTATGGCTTTATTTGGAAACTTATATATATTAATTGTTGTTGATTACATGTCTAAATGAATTGAAGCTGTTGTTGTACCTAAATGTGATGCTCAGAGTGTTTCTAAATTTTTAAACAAAAAAATTTTTACAAGATATGGAATGCCCAGAGTAATTATTACTAATGGAGGATCACATTTTAGAAATAAGAGAATCAAGAAATTGATAAAGAAATATGATATTATGCATAGATTCACTATGCTTATCATCCTCTGACTAGCGGTCTCGCTAAAATATTGAACCGTGAAATAAAACAAATTTTAGAAAAATATGTAAATCCCTATAAATTGGTTTGATCTGCTAGACTAGATATTGCATTATGAGCATACATGACTGCTTATAAGTCTCCTATAGGAATGTCCCCATACAGACTTATTTTTGGAAAAAAACATGCCACTTACCAGTATAATTGGAGCATAAAACATTTTGAGCTATTAAGGAATTTAAATTCAATCTAAAAGATATTGGTGAGAAAAGATTACTACAACTCAATAAACTTGAGGAGATCAGAAATGAAGCATATAATAATGCAAGAACCTATAAGGAGAAAATGAAAGTATGGCATGATCGGAAGATTATTAAGAAGAAGTTTGAACCTAGACAAGAAATTTTATTATATAATACAAGATTGATATTATTTCCAAGAAAATTAAAGTCTAGATGGTTAGGACCATTTAATTGGTTAAAGTCTATAATTATGGAACTATTGTTATTAAGGATCCTAAAACTCGAAAGATATTTAAAGTTAATGGGCATCGATTAAAACATTATTATGAAGGACACATAAGAAATTTAAAAAAGTTTTAATGTTAAGTCAACCCAACTAAGCCTATGGTATGTCGGGCTGACGACGTTAAACCAAGCGCTTTGTGGGAGGCAACCCATATATATCTATGTATTACTATTTTGTTTGATAAATGTTTTATATATTAGTAGATAATAATCCTACACAATTTTATATCTCATAAATTAAAATAAATATTGGCATACCAACTGCGTCCCAAGTATTTTTCACGTGTTGAACGGTTCTGACGGACTTTGGCAGGATTTCGCTCCATAATAACTACCGAGAGGTGTTTTTAAAGTCCTAAAAACTAACTTGGACATCTAGAAACTTCCTAATTTTGAATTCCATGGTTTTCAATTCCATAAATACTTCAAGGTATAGAGTTTTCAATAGAATAAAGTTTATTAGTTTTGACGTGCAGAGATTATACGACAAAGTCATAATAAAGAAGATGTGGAAAAATGGTGGAGTTTACTTCGAGGAAGATTAATGAATTTGGAGTTTTTCATTTTACTAAACATTTTGAGTTTTTCATAATACTTCATGGCGTAGTGATGGATTTCTATGCTAATTTCAAGGAGACTTCTGAAGACTTTGTGTTTGGTTGTGGAAAAATGGTGGAGTTTACTCCGAGGAAGATTAATAAGATTTACCAGTTGGAAGATGTTTATAGTTGACAGTACAAATCGTTTTCTACTAAGAATGAGGCCTTGGATGAGGTTATTTATTTTCTTATTGATGGAAGAGGAACTTAGAAGGTGAAGAATAGAGTTAAGGTAAACTTTCCTCTTTCTATGTTAAATGCAGTATATAAATGCAGTATCTAAGGCCTGACACTATTATATTTCTGGAAGAATGATATGAGGTTACAAGGGATAGAGCCATCTTAAACTTCTGTATCCAGCAGATGAAAAGAATAGATGTAGGCTCTATTATTTATAGGAACACTCGATCTATTGTTTTTGGAGAGACTATTGGAGGTTTAACACACCCTGCTCTGATCTTCACACTATGTGAATAGGCAGGAATTGATCATAGACTAGAGGAAGAGATGATTGAACCTCTAAAACCTATTGGGTCTGCCAATATAAAGACTTCTGAATCTCATGTTCGATCGAGATCTGTTAGTAGGACTAGGGATATTCCTTCTACTTCTGGTACTTCTAGTACCCCTACTATCCAAGAACTTATGGAATAAATGATGATCCAACAGAGAGATATTTTGAGAATGGATCATAGAATGAAAAATATGGAGGTCATAAATGCTCACTTTGATGATTTGACAAGCAGAAGTTTGAATACCATGTTGCTTATGATGATGCAATGGTCAAATTCATGAAGGGTGATCACTCAGTTAAGTTTCCTACTCACCCTGTTTTTACTCCATATCAGCAACAAAATTTGGATGTGGATGATGATGAAGAAGAAGATGATGATTGGTGATGCTTTAATTAGATTTTTGTTTAGTTTATGTTCAATTGTACTTTATTTTTTAGACTGTTTATTTGTGGACTGCAGTACTTTATTTTGTTATATGTTGTGTTATGAACTGTGGATTTATGAGACTGTTTTTAATACCTTTATTAGTTTTTAGAGCTTTCTTGGATGTATTTGTAGTTAAATCTTTCTCAGCAATTTTTTTTATATGCTCAGTTGCTTAATGAACAAGCTTGAATGACTTGTTTGATTCATTTATGTTCATGAACAATATTGTTTAAGGCTCGTGAACAAGTTAGTTAAAAAGGTTGGTTAATGCTCAAGTAAGGCTCAATAGTTTTCCTTAACGCTTAATTTTTTAAGTTCTTCATTTAAAATATTTTAAGAATTTAAGTTTGGGGGTAAGAAAAATTCCTTTTAAAGAAAAAAAAACTTAAATTTATTTGTCCTTGATTAGTTATATTTTTAAAAAAATTTAAAAATTTAACATGACCTTTGGTATTAGAGGGTAAATTTAAATAATTAAATCTATGTTTCTAAATATATAGTAAACTTAAATAAATTTTTAAATAATAAAGGTTAATTTTAGAGTTTAAGATTATACGGATATTCTAAGTGGCTCTAATATGAATAATTTGTAATTTTTCCTGAAAAGAATCAAGAATAAAAAATCTTAGACTTGACTACTGAATATTCTTATACCTTTAGTATTAACTGGAGTTATTTTGAATTTTTCTTAAGCAATGTTATTTTATCTAGTGAACTATGATATAGAAATCTAGAAGTTAAAATCTTTACTACAAGTCATTTTTTATGTAATAAAGGAGTTACTTGAGGACAAGTAACATTTAAGTTTATGGGATTTTGATACACCAAAAATAAGTGCATTTTTAGACCCATATTTTATACTCATTTTTGGTGATATTGCACTTTGATGGAAGGTATTTGTATCTTTTTTTTGTAGGTTGTTAAATTTTAGGACTTGAAGTAAAAAGTAAGCAAAAAAGAAGCAAAAAGGATGAAATTTGGAAAATGTCGACAGCGCCTAACTGGGCACCGACGTCGCCATTTGACAGAAACTTGGGATTTAATTACGGGTCTCTGACGGTAGTGCGGGTCTCTGACGTTAGTGTCGGTGGAAGCACTATTTCTAGAAGATTCGACAAATTTGGATGCTTTTTGAAGAGTTGTTGGATGCACCTATTGGAAAACCGACCTAATTTAATAAAACCCTCCTCCCTTCGCACCATTTCAATTTCTTCCACTCATTTTCAATTTTCCTCTTCACACACCTACATTCCATACCACTCCACACCATTAGATAGTTATTATTTTTATAGATTTGAGTTTTTATGGTGAGTTAAAGTGTGAATTCTTCTCTAAGAAGTGTTGGAGAGGAAGAGAAGTGAGGGATTTCTTCTTCCTACATTTTCTAAGAGAGGCTAGCTATAAGGGATTTACTTTGAGAAAGAGTTTTAGATAAGTGTTATTTGTTTATTACTATTGTATGAACTTTCTTTTATACATGAAATTTGTGTTTTGTTGTATCTTTCTCATGAAGTCTAAGTAGATTCTTTTATCTTTCTCCCTACTCTGAGATATGATGAAATGAAGAGATAATGTGGATGTGCGAATGTTAAAATTTAAAATAAATTATGTTGATATTTCAACTCTACTCTTAATTTACTTTTTGATCTTGCAATTGAATTGTTAAAATATGTTGTGAAACATATGATCCGGGAAATGGAGTATGAGTTCTACAACAGAGTCATAATCACATTTAGGTCCATGAAGGAGTACTTCATTCATGAGATTAAGTGCAAATAAATAAGAAAATATACTTTGTTGGGTGTAGAATTGAAGATTTCTAGGGTGACAGACTAAAAACCCTCAATTCAATCTTAGTGTTTAAAAACTAAAGCAAGAGTTAGCCTTCAGGGGAAAAGGAGTAGAAGGGGAGCTCTGGAGTGGGAGTCAATATCCTCCTAACTTAGCCATGGATTTAGGTACTAAACCAAAAATTAGCCAATGATTTTCTATAACACTGAATTAGGGTAGATAATTAAAATTTCTCCTATTTGGCACAATACATATCTAAACCATTTATCTCATCTCATTTCACAAAAAACTAATTGTAGTGGGAAAGATATTTTTTCACATTAGAAAACTTCATTACATAAACATAATTTAGTAGTTATTGATTTTAAACCATGCTTTTAAATTCTGCTAGTAGAAAATAATTTAGCTTTGATAATATCTTAAACTTTTGAAATTAGTGATAGTAATTTCGTTTGATTTCTATAAATTCCTTAGTTAATTTATCATTTCAAATTTAAACCTTCCCGTGGGATCCATATTTGGGATTTAAAAAAAAGTCTTATATTACTTGATAACGATGCATACGCTTGCGTAGAATCCCAACTTTAAGTGCTTAATGTTATTATTCATAATATACCACATCAAGTTTTTGACGTCGTTGCAAAGCAGAGTCAATTTTATAAATTTTACACAACTATATTTTCTCAGGATCATAAACCTAAAGTTGATCCTCAAAGAAGATTAAATCCTATGATGAAAGAAGTGGTAAAAAAAAGAATTTTGAAGTGGTTACATTCTGAGATTATTTATTCTATTTCTGATAGTACATAAATTAGTCCTATTCATTGTGTTCCTAAGAAAGAATGAGTGATTATAGCCTTAAATGAAATGAATGAATTAATTCCAATAAGACAGGTCACTGGATGAAGAATTTGTATTGACTATAAAAAATTAAATACCGCCACTAGAAAGGATCACTTTCCTTTACCTTTCTTGAACCAAATGTTGGACAAACTAGCAAGACAAGAATACTTTTGTTTTTTTTTATGGATATTCTGGCCACCATCAAATATCTATTGCTCTAGAGGATCAATAAAATACTACATGTACAAGTCCTGATGAGACTTCTGCTTTTAGAAGAATGCTTTTTGGTTTATGTAACGCACCTGCTACTTTCCAAAGGTGTATGATGTATATTTTAGTGACTTAATTGAGAAAGGAATTGAAGTGTTTATGGATGATTTCTCAATTTTTGGAATCTCTTTTTATTCATGCTTAGATCATTTATCTAAAGTTCTAAAACACTGCGAAGAAACAAATTTAATTTTTAATTGAGAAACATGTCAATTTATGGTCACAAGAGGGATTATATTAGGACATAAAATTTCTAAAAATGGTATGGAAGTTGATGAAGCAAAAATCAAATTATTGTTGAAATACAACCTCCTAATTTAGTAACCGTTGTAAGAAGGACATGATGTATATTATAGCAGATATATTAAATATTTTTCTAGAATTGCTAAGTCTCCATGTCATCTTTTGGTAAAAGATAAGAAGTTTGATTTTAGGGATAATTGTCTTAAAGCTTTCAATTTATTAAAGAAAAAGATAATTGCTGCACCTATCAATGTTTCACTTGATTGGAAAAACCATTTGAATTATTGTGTGATGCAAGTGATTACACTATTAGAGCTGTTTTAGTACAAAAATATGATAAGATTTTTAAAGATATATATTATGCCATCAAAACTCATAATGAAGCTCAAATTAATTACACAACAACTGAAAAAGAGCAGTTGGCAATAATATATACTTTTGATAAATTTAGACCATATTTACTTCGAGCTAAATAAATTGTGCATACTAATCATTCTGATATTAAATATCTTTTGTCAAAGAGAGATGTTAAACCAAGATTAATCAAATGTGTCCTACTTTTGCAAGAATTTGATTTTGAAATAGTGGATAGGAAAAGTGCTGATAATCAAATTGTTGACCATTTGTCAAGACTTGAACATGAAAATAAAAATAACAATGATGAAGTTATAAATGAAAATTTTCCTGATGAAAAACTTTACGTTGTTGTTAAGTGGCATATACTTTGGTTTGCAGTTATAGTTAACTATTTAGTTAGTAATATTCTACCATACGAACTAATAAGCCACCATAAAAAGAAATTTATATATGGTGGAAGATTTTACTTTGGGATTATCCTTATTTATATGAAAAATGTCAAGATTCAGTCATTTGAAGATGTGTACTAACTACTGAAACCTTTGAAATTATACAAAAATCTCATAAATCTGAATTTGGGGGACACTTTGGAATAGGATAAGACTGCATTTAAAATTTTATACTATAGATTTTATTAGCCTACATTGTATAAGGATGTTAATAATAATGTGGAAACTTGTGGTCGCTTCATCCCTAATTTTCATACCTTTGAAATTTTGACTAGAGAAAAGAGTTTAGAAGGGTTTTTAGATTTTACTTGCTTCCATGGAGAGTAGAGAGAATGAAATGTCCATTGGAAATAAGTTTGTGCACAAGGATGCCTAAACCAATTTTAATGCGTTCTTAGCATTGAGTTTGGAAAAGGTGATGAGCAAGTTGGGGAGGATTGAAGAGGAGCTTTCCAATCTACACAACAACTTGCATGAGATGTATCATCAGTATGAGTACTTGGAGTGGTAGATGAAACTTCAATCAGACCACTTGGCTAGTTATCAAGATTATCATGCATCCATGTATAGCAAAAACAAATGGATCGATGAAAAGACGACTATGGAATTTCCTTACGCCCTTGTCTTCTATACATTTGATCGTAGATATTTAGCATGTGAGAAGGGTGACGAGAATGAGATCAACAAGGATTGATCATTAGAATAAGATTCTAGTGTTTGTGTTTCATGTTTGAGTTTACTTTAGTAAAGGATGTGTTATGTGTGTTACTTTAACCTGTTGTTGATTGTGTGTTAGTTTGCTTGTGTTGATTTGCTTAATTGTGTTTGTGTGTATATAGTACTGTTCTTTAAAAGTTTATTAATGACAGTTATGCTTGTGTAAATCATGTGTTAGAATGTTGGAATTAATTTTGAATTAAAAATTGAAAGATAGAAGAAGTTGGGGAAATAATAAACATGAGGTGTGATGTTAAATTATTGAGAAATTTTGGTTTGAAAGGCTTTGTTTGGCTGTGTTACACTTAAAACCCAAGAAAAGAAAATTTTTGGGTGTGGCGCTAAGCGCCAAAACTGGCGCCTAAGCACCAGACCATCCGCACAGCTCGGCGCCTAGGCGCCGGTTTAATTGAACCGACCTAAACACGACATTTACATCTATTAAGCCGAGCCCATGCCATTGTTGATACCCAAGCTCCTTCTTCTTTGTAATTTTCATGAAAACCAATCCTAGAGATCTTCTTAGAGCTCTGATCTTCAAATTTCGTGGCTCAAAAACAACGGATTTCATCGTCTCAAGATAAGATCTACATTTTGGCTTAGTTATTTTGCAATTTTACCATGAATTTTTCATACATTGAGTAAAAACTGAAAAATTAAAAAATATTTGATTAAGTGGTGAAAAATCCATGGATCTAAGCTTTGTTAGCTTGAAAAAGCTTGTAGGAAGCCTATTACCTTTATTTAAAATTTGTTGAAATTTTTTTTTCTTCAAATTTATTTTAGATGGCTCCTAAGACAAAGCGAGGAAG
This sequence comes from Phalaenopsis equestris, assembly GCF_001263595.1. NCBI lineage: Eukaryota > Viridiplantae > Streptophyta > Magnoliopsida > Asparagales > Orchidaceae > Phalaenopsis > Phalaenopsis equestris. Next base: position 88,946 of record NW_018165777.1, on the reverse strand, counting down.
GGGAAAAGAATCCTATGATAGTGGAAAATTTATTAACTTTATTGTGCAAATTCGTTACAACGAATTTTCTTTTTTGAGAAAATTTATTTCGGAACAAAGTTTTTATAGATGTGGTGGAGCTATAGAGAATGTGATTGTGGCACGTCATTGGGAAAGTTTATGTTGCTTTACTGTTGTTGCCATCATTGTTGTAGTGTGAGTGTTTTATGCAAACTTACCTAAAGCAACAGATGATTAACTATTTGTTCGAGGAAGAGGATTTGAGTTTACTCCTGACAGCGACTTTATATATGCTCAAAAATACAAGAGTTTGATACTGCTACTAGAAGGTTTAAATCCTCGACAACGGCGCCGAAAACTTAACAATAGTTATAGATTTGATAAAGATG
>NW_018165777.1:86723-88457 GCF_001263595.1 Phalaenopsis equestris | reverse complement strand
TAATAGATCCAGGTGCTAACGAATTTAACCACATTGTAGCCTTTTCCTTAAGTGAAAAAGGAAAAACTCTAAGTCAAACAGCATCGTTCGAAACTCTGTCAAATTTAAAGGTAGCACAAAGTTCTAAAAAACTAGCGAGGTGTAAATTAGAATCTTCATTTGGTGTACCTCCGAATTGATTATTTTATACCATTTGGATAATAGTAGGTTTGAGCTCAAATGAATTAGTAGCTACATCAGGATTTTGGATTAATAAGTGAATTTCATCTGCTGTAGGATTTTGCATAATCTCGTAGAGGTCTCGGTTGATGTTCATTTTCTATTTCTTGATTGTTCACATTGTTCTCCATTGCGTCAGGTTCTTTTCTTAGATTTTTTAATTCTCCTAACAGTGCATTCTAATTATGAATCGTAGGGTATAAGATTTTTAGGTCCAAATTTACGCATACAATTGAAATCAGTACACAGAAAAACAGTTAACTAACTATGAAAATAAGTTGCAATTTAAGTAAAAGTTTTCTAATAGTCTTAATTTGTCTGTTACTCTAATTATTATTTCTTTTTTTATAAATCTAATTTTTAATCCCCTGCAACGACACCAAAAACTTGACAGCGACAATATATATGCTCAAAAATACAAGAATTTGATACTGCCGCTAGAAGATTTAAATCCTCGGCAACGGCACAAAAAAACTTGACAACAGTTATAGATTTGATAAAGATGTGAATAAAATATTCAATAATTGTAAAGTCACACTTATTAATGCAAATATATGTATTGCTCAAGTAATACAGGGCTCTAATGGAGTCCTAGATATTGATCCCACAGGGAGTAATATTAGAGGCTAAGAACTTAGATTTTAGAAAATTAATACTTAGTCACAACAATATAATTTAAATTGCTTATCTGCTAATAGGCAATTGAAATAAATAAAAATAAAAATGTAATTTTAATAAACTCTCTACCGAAAGCCAAAGAAAGGAAATGAGCGGGAAGTGAAGCTGTGATATAAGCAAGCATCCTTCTCCTTGTCAAAAAATTTAAGTGAATGGATAAAATGAATTAGTTCAATTTATATTGTGCCAAATAGGAGCATACCTATTCTTTGGACCAGGCATAAAGAATATTGACTAATCCTATGCTTGGTTACTGAATTTGCGGCTAGGCTGAGAGGATATCGGCTCTCATTACGGAGCTCCCACGTTCCCCTTGCCTAAGGACTAACATCTACACTTCAACACTCAAACGATAGAAACGAATTGAGGATTTTAATCTGTCACTCTAAATTCTCCAATGCCACGCCCGATAATCCAATTCCACGCCCGATAATTTTTATTTTCCTATTTATTTGCACCCAACTTTTAAGGACTTTGACCTCCCTAAATCTTGCATGTAATCCTCACTTCAGTTGTAAAACTCAACATATTTTAACAAATAAATTGGCCAGATTGAAAGTAAATTAAGATTAAAGTGAAAAGATCATCACAACTTCTTTAACATTCTCATGGCACAACCAATTCAAATCACCATTTCACAAAATCTCAAGACAAGAAAAAAGACAGAGAAAACTACTCAGATCTCATGGGGAAAACACAACAAAACTCAGAATTCATATATAAAAGCAAAGTTGTACAACTACAATAATAAATAAACTTATATCTAATTTCTCCTCAAGAAAACTCCTCGAAGTTCCTCTGAATCTCTTCCTTTCTTTACAGCACACAGAATTCCTC
>NW_018165777.1:55464-85227 GCF_001263595.1 Phalaenopsis equestris | reverse complement strand
TATTTTGTTATCTCCATATTTATGCTACTTCAGGTCTTGGATTTCCATCTTTGATATTTACTATTTGCATTGACTTTGGAGTTAAATTTGAATCTTGGGAATAGAAGTTAAGGCCACTTAAGCCCATTGGGAAGGCAAATGTAGATGTATATGGAAGACCTAGAGATAGAGCTTAGGATCTACCTTCTACTTCCAGACCTTCTACTTCTATAACTTCTACTTCTACTAATGTTGAGCCTCCATCTAGATGCTGGGATGTGTTAAGTGAGAGACATTTGGAACACCATAATGATATTTTTTGATGCAGTGTCGCATAGAAGATATGGAAAATAAATTTGATCATATGACATATTTTGTTCGGAGAAAGAGTGACTATGATGCTGATTATGATGAGGCATTAGTGAAATTCATGAAGGGAGACCATTTAGTTGAATTTCCTACATGCCCTCAATTTACACCTTTTAAGAGTCACAAGTCTACAGATGAATATATCCCCTTTGATTATGATGATGATGAGGAGGAGGAAGAGGGTTAGACTTTATTTTCTATTTTGTAGTAGTTATGATTTTTAGATCTTTCTCATGTTGGACAGTTTATGTATGTTTTTTTTGCTCTGTACTTTTATTTTCACTGCTACTTTTGTTACTCTTTTACTTAGTAATGGATATGTGTTAGAGTAGAATTTTATATTTTCAAGCTTTTTATGATGAATTTGTTTTAATTTAAATTGTCTACTACTCAGCGCTTATTTTTATTAATTGTACCTGTACTGATCTCTTGTTTAGAAATTTTAATATTTTTCCTTTTCTTTAGGCTTATTATAAGCTGAAATATTTTAATCTAATTTAAAACTTAAGTTTGGGAGAGGGAAGAAAATTTGTGTTAAACTGAACTTTATGTCCTAAGTAAAATTTATTTTCAAAAATTATTTTAATATAACCCGTGGAATGTTGAGATAACTTGAGATTACTATATTTTTGCATTTATAAATAATATAGTAAACTTAAGTAAAAAAATTCAATAATAAAGATTAATTCTGGTTTTGAGATATTTATAAGATTATGCTTTTACTATTTAAAATAAAAAAAATTATTTTTTTGAAAGTGTTAAGGATTTTTGGATTTTTATTTGAAAAGAAAGAATTGAGGCTTTATGAAAAATTTGTTTAAGTTTAATACACATTTATCAACTAAGAAAATGTGGAAGATTTTTAACTTAAGAAGAGGATGGTAAAGTTTAAAATCATCAAAGGCTATCAAGATATAACAATCCTCACATTACATAAAAAGAAAAAAAAGGGATTGAAAATGATCCTGTCAAAAAAAAGAGCAAAATATATTTGAGGAGAAGCTTGAGGAGATGCCTAATTAAAAATTGATTTCACTTAAATCATCTTAAGGAAATGGACTTATTTACATTTCTAAGTTTATTTATGAAGTATTAGCATCCTTACTACTGAAGTTCTCATGATATTCTTTTTCTTATAATTCTTCTAAGCATCTTTAATATGTCAAATTACAATTATTTTTTAAATAAATAGAAAATCAGAATTTTTAGACTTGACTATTAAATATTTTACATTCTAGTTTTAATCTAAGTTATTAAAAAACTTTCTAAAGTTTTACTATTGCACTTATAAAACAAAAATTATAGAAATCTTAAAAGAGTTACCTGAGGATAAGCAATATTTAAGTTTGGAGAAATTGATCTATAGTAAAATTATTTATTTTTTATGTACATTTTACACTCAATTTTTTAGGATATTATGTTTTAATTAAGAATATTTTAATATTTTTGCTGCAGATGCAAGCAAAAGATTTTAAGAGTAAATATGAGCAAAAGTACATCAAAAAGGAGCAAAATGGGCTAAATTGAAGAAAAGTATCAAACCAACCGAACTGGCGCTTAGGCATCAGGATCTGGCGCCTAGGCACCATTGTTACTTTCTAGAAGATTCATTGAATGAAGCCGAATTTTGAAGAGATGTCTGAAGCAACCCTTGGACATTTTTGAAGCTCTATAAATATGGATTAATTCCAAGAGGCTAGGGGGTCGGATCTATAGAGTCTCATAGTAAGCGAGTGTGTTAAGTGTTTGAGAAGTTTTCTTTGTTAGTCTTTGTTATTTCTGTATGTGAGTCTTTGTGTGTTGTTGGAGTCAGAGAAGTCAGAGAACTTCAAAGGAGTGCTTGAGAAAACATTCCAGATAAGTATTTGTATCTTTGTTTTTAAGTCTTGTACTTTGAGTTTGAGTTTTATAAAAATGTTTTATTTTGTTATCTCCATATTTATGAGTAGTTTTCTTTCTTTCTCCCTGTAATATGAAGTGATCAAGTAGGTGACTTGAATTTTTTTGGAACTTCTTTTAATCATAAAAATTGTGATGATATTTTTACTGGTCTTTCATTTACTTTATAAATTGGCCACTTGTATTGTTAAGACCAGTTAAGGAACTTATAGACCCGAAAGGGCTAAGATTTCTTGACTTGTAAGTATCGCATTCTACCTTAGAAAGAGCAATCGCGATGGTTCGAGGTGGGGTAAAAATAAATAGGGAGATAAGAGTTGATGGGTGTAGAACTGATGTTTCTAAGATGATATGCTAGATTTTTTTATCAATTTGGTTTAGAGATTGGAACTAAGGGTCACTGGTATAGAGAGGACACAATTGGTATCTAGGAGTGAGAGACTAGAACTTACCCAACACTATAGAGAGGACACAGTTGGTATCTAGGAGTGAGAGACTAGAACTTACCCAGCACTACTAAACATGCCAACACCAACTTTAGATTAACAAATGTTCTTTATGCTCGAACGAGGTAAAGAGTAGATATGCTCTTATTTATCACAATACCTTATTTAAGTTCCTAAACATATTGAAATCCTATACTGATTATGGATTATTTGTAAAGAGAAAGCATCTTTTATATATTGCTTAGAGTCATTACATATACTTTTACTTGCATTTTGTAGAAATTAGTAAACTTGATTTTCATCTTTAAATATTTACTACAATCTTAAGTAAAGTTCTCTTAAAATTAAAATTCTTGTATTTCATTTCATTTCATTGTTTTTCTGTTTTAGTCTTCCCAGTGGGATCAATACTAGGGTTCTTAAAGAAAACTCTATATTACTTGAAACGATACGTATACGTGCGTGGTACCCCTAGTGAGAAAACTATTTCTTTAATTTTTATCATATTACATTTGTTCTCACCAGTCGCTAAACATAATTTGGGTCAAGTTTTTGGCATATTAAGGAATATAAATATCTGTGTAATTGCATGTCGGGTCAGCCTACAGAATGTGCATGATCCGAAGAAGGATAAGGGATGCATCGAGTCTCTGAATGCTTAAATCCAATCGTTGCCTTCCCAACTTCACAACTGTATTGCACTCTATGCACAACTGTATTGCGAGGGGTTTCCGAACGGCACAATCCAATCGCTTCCTACCCAGGTGCGATCTAGCACAACTGTATTGCGAGGGGTTTCCGAACGACACAATCCAATCGCTTCCTACCCAGGTGCGATCTAGCCATTTCCTTCCTAGCGAGCTATAATCGGTTGTATCGCAGGGGATCATGAAGGCGATGGTATTAGGTGAACCTTAGAGTGGCAGAAGTTACTCAACAAACCCGCACTGATGATCTCCATGAGATTAGGTCAACATTTCGAAGAAGAAGATGGGATATCATGTAGTTTTTTTAGGGGGAAAATAATTATTTCCCTGCAATTTTTTGAGACTCGGTTACAAGACAAATAACATAAGTCCATCAAGGAAAGCCATAGAAATTACCAACAATAGGTAATCCTAATAGTAGAAACTAATAAGAATAATAATAATAAAAATAGCAATTATCAAAAGGGGAAAATCCCTAAAATTTTGACACGGAATGTAAAAGTTTTCTCCTCCATTTATTTCTGCCCTACCCAATCTCTTTCTCCATGATTCCAAAAAAAAGAGAAACGTCCTTGATATCTCCATTTTCCATTAAATATGAAGCACCAACCATGTCACAAAAGTTTATTGAAGCAGAAACAAAAGCTTCAAAAACTAAAAGTGCTTAATATCTGACATAACATCATGTGTCAGATATTTGTCCAGAAATTAAAATAAATTAAGAAAATATCTACACATGCATGTCGAACACAGCAAAAAGTAAAGAAAGGAATGTTTAACATGCTTGTTGAAATTTCTCTTTCGATTCAAAAATAAAAGGACAATAGCTCATATACCAATCTTATTTGTTTTTCAAATAAGTCAGCCCATACTTACGTCATGACCATAGAATTCACTATTTCATTGAAAGGATGCTCTACAATAGAGCTGAATACTGCCCAATAATGTAATTAGGAGAATAGTATGAATCAAACACGCAAAACAGTAGTGATAAAGTCTAAAATAAGAGAGATTGTTTTCTAGTAATATTGGTATTCTTTAACAGTTAAGAGTAAGAAAAAAAAAATTAAAGCAATTAAACAAACAGTACTGGAAACTTCAAAATTTATACATCTGCCGCAAAATAAGTAAAAATATCTCACATCTCAGATAAACAATACCACAAACAAGTAAGAGCATCACAGTAAGATTGGCTTAATTGGAGTCTGAAGAAGATGGCATTGTCAGCAAGCAAGCAAATTGTTGATTGTGTATGAACTCTGAAATGTAATGTATTATTGGCATAATAAAGTACAGAATTATTAACCAAAGAAAATATAGGTAACCAAGCAGCACGACAGTAATAAAACTTTCCACATACTAAACCTTTTGTACAGAAACTCAATAGAAAATAGTAGCTAACTTGTAAAAACAAACATACCATATCTTCCACTCCTTTGTGTGTACAATACCAAACGCCAAGGGCTTGATAGCAAATGTTGCCACTTACAAGCATAACCACAGAACTGCATGAGATGTCTAATTATCTGGTTGGTCACAGCGGATTGCTAAGCAACAACAGTAACTACATAAGATGGTCGTCTTGGAAACTTGAATATGATGGAAAACTTACAAGTTGGCTTTTTTTTCTTTTTTACATGTACTAAACACAATACCAGCCAAATAAACTCTTGTAGTCCAATACTTATATTTTTTGAAATTATGCAATCTGTACACTGACGAGTCACACAAAACAACTCTTTCATGCTTCCTCGCTCTTCACCGGAGTCCATGTATTTCTAAGCACAACATCCCTTCTGCAGCGAGTTAAAAACCCCATAACGTAGCCTATGAAGGCCCCAAGTATCAAAAGACCTGCTCCTTGAATATACCAATATAATTTAAGATCCTTGGCAATGCCAATCTCGCCATCACCAATCTTACAAATTTGGCCTGACTGAATCTCCACAATGTCGTGCATTTCACCGTCATGATTTCCAATGTAGGTTAGTGTTAGTTTTTCTCTTGTAGCAACAAGCTTTGTGTATCCAAATTCACCCCCACGATACATTGATTGTTTTGGCTGTGGAAAGATGGGGACGTCGGTGTGATCCGGCCTGGGCTTCCATTGAGCTTGCCAATCCTGTCCAGCCATTCCGATTACCACATGTACTGTTGCAGCCATAGGTAAAGAGCCTGAAGCAACATCCACACAGCTATAGTTTCTCAGAGGGCAGAACCTCTCATATCTATGAACATGGCCCCATAGAGCAAGGGTTACGTTGTTCTTTATCAGAAGTGGCTCCAGGTTCTCCAACATCCTCTCCCTCAATGGTGCATCCCTTACTTCATCACTTGTTGTGTACATGGGCCGATGGCCTTGGACAACAACAAATGGTGTTCTATCTCTGTTGACACTCTCCAAATCAGCTTTGATAAAATTGTACTGATCACTACCTTCAAGAAAATCAGTTTCTGTTGAAATATAGAGGAAATGAACAACACCTGCATCAAATGAGTAGTACAGATTCCGTGTATCTGGAGCTCCTGTTCCAGTGGGAAGGGAGGAATTTCCAGGCATTTTAAATTTTAGGCTATATGGAACACCACATTCACCTCCACCGTCTGTTCCAAAGAGACCCCAAGACCATGATGGCCTCCAAGGCTGTAATGGCCAGTCATACTCGTGATTACCAATGCAAACATGGTAAGGAACTCTTGAAGCAATGGGTTCTATAAGATTAAAAAATTCATCCCAAATCCAAGAAAATCCCCTAGCATAGCTGATGTCTCCAATATGTGAAATGAATGCCGGCTTATCACCTAGGCTTTCAAGATCTCGAAGAATCCACTTCACCGTTGACTTGCTCTCCGCTTGCGTGCGATAAAAAGTTGAATAGGGAACAGCTGTGCCCATGTCCCCAAAAAGAAATGCATTGGTTTCATTTGCTTCATTGTCACGAGATATGAAACTGTAAGTTTCACTCCACCCTCTAGCATCACTGCCAACCTGGACAAGTTTAGAATCAACAATGAAAATAAATTCGTCTTCAGAGAGAAAAATAGCATACGGCTGATACTAGCAGATTCCTAGAGAGAAGCAAGTTAATGAAATAATAGCTAATGAAGAGCATAGAATATGAAATAGTTAAGAAGGTTAAAATTGACTTTGTGATCCAAGAGATATTTTTTCCATGTACTGGACAAATGATAATTTCTTTGAGCGGCAATAAGATCTGGTAAGTGAGAAGTGACATTGGCATAACAATGTTAACTGAGCAAGAGATTTTTTTTCTATGAACTGGACAATGATAATTTCTTTGAGCGGAAAATAATATCTGGTAGGTGAGAAGTGAAATTGGTATAACTAATATTAACTGAGCAAGGTGGATGAGTATAGAGAAGCATAAAAACATTGGAAATAGAAGCTACAACTACTTGGGTTGAAATGAAAAAACTGCTAGAAGAGAAAAAATGTCATTTCCATATCATGATCAAATAAATACTTGATAAGTTTAATTCTTTAACATGATGGACAAAAAACTATAACAAACTATATGAAAAATTCTGAATTATTATTGTTGCATGTTGAAATGATTGAAGATTTGGGTTTAGTCCAGAGAATGAATATCAAGAGAAAAAAATAACATCTAGGTCCATATCACATTCCATTACTTAAACAAGATTTTTAACTTGCATTAGACTTTGACTAAATATTATTTTTTTTTTGTTCCTAAATATGTTACTATATATACTTCTTGCCAAAATAGTCAAATTTAGATTATTGCTCCTGATTTATCGAAGGGTTGTAAAACCATTGTTAAAAAGAAAACTAAAGGGAAAATGTGCTGCTACGACATTAGGATATAAATTTCGATAAAATCATATTTTAAATATCATCAAGCTAATGATTATAATAATGATCTAGTATAAATATGCATATTAATGTGGAGGAAAAATATTGAAATTAATAACGATGATGGTGTGCATGATCTTAAAGAATACTTTGGTGATTTTGATGATACCAAGATTGACAATTATTGAAGTCTTGTGTGATGAATCATAAATGGACCTAAAGCTAAATCTGATTGGAAATTAACCTCATCTTATATTTATTTCAAGCGTGATGATAAACTTAGAAATTTATTATACATAGTGGGAGTGGTGGTGTGAATATTGCAGCTCAATCCACAATTGATTACATGAATTTAAAATCTAAACCACATCCACAACCATCAAAGATAGCCTAGAAAAACAAACCTATTACTTTTGTGACACAGATATTTAGTCCCTATTTAACTTGCTACTATATAAATAAGATTTCATGCGATGCAATAAATGTTGCATATATCATTTTGGTTAAGCCATGATTGTATGACTTGGATGTTACTCGCATTGAAGAATAGTGACATAAGAATTCTGAAATCCACAAAAGAGCAATTCTATGTTATCTGCAAGTGACTCTAATGCTCCCCAGATTTCGAAGAATATTTTAATATTTTAAATTAACATGCTACTAGGAAAGTAAATAATAGGAGTTTCACCTATATAAAATTGTGCCAAAAAAAGTGACTCATAGAAAAATTGACTATGCCTGAGGATGCTAATCAAGTATTATCTAATTTAATAATATATGTTCTGATATTCTGATGCTCTGATAATCTTCTTAATGAATTATGACCGCATAGGGGCATGCAACATACCATTGATTTAATTTCTACATTATCACTGTCTAGCTTGGCACATAGCATGATGAACTCAATTGAACATATTTAGCCTAAATTAGAGGTGGATGGATTGCTCAAGAAGAAGTTATTAGGGAAAATATGAATTATTGTGTTGACCATACTATACTTGTTTCTAAGAAAGATGGTAGTTGGGGAAAGTGTGTAGATAATAAAATAATTAATAAAATTATTATCAAATATCACTTACTTATATCACAAGTGGACAGTATGTTGGGCGACATAGCTTTTGTTATGATATTAACTTGAGAACTTGTTATAATCAAGTGTTAACATAAGAGAAGATGAATTGTAATAATAAAAATTAAATTTGATTACATAAAACACCATTTAGGTTGAATGATGTACTGAGTAGCTCTATGCAGATGATGAACCGAAGTTGCAATGTTTTTTTGGACAATTTCTTATCTATATTTAAAAGTGCATTGCCTGGGGGCATCTTTTGTGATCTTTACAATATTTTTTGTGTTTAGTGATTAATTGTAAGATCATTATTAGAATATTTATTCATCACTAGTTTAAGCCATTACTAAATCCTGATTATTCAGAGTTATTAATATGGATTCTCTATTATTCATTTTCTTTTCTAGTGTATCTTGTTTTTATTTCTTTCCTTTCTAATAGATCTTGTAATAGGTATTTATACATCTTTTTGTATCAATAAAATTTACCTTAGGTTCTATTCTAACATGGTATCAAAGCCATGGCCTTGACCTAGCCGCCTGGCCTCTCCTTGCTCCGATGGCTCCTTCCCTTCCTCCAGCCAGCTAGATCTCGTAGTCTCTATCTCCGATTCCAGTCCAGTCGGCTAGAGCATCTTCAAGGTGTTGTTTTTAACTCTTGTCAGTCGGATGTTGGTCCAGAAGGCACGTCCTGACTGTCCAACCGCCAAAAACAGAGTGTGACTCCTCGATCTCCCTCCAGGTTCACCGGTATAGTGGTATTCTTCCCTTCTAGACAACCTGGCGTACGTCCAGTCATCAGTCTAGCCGAATAGACGTGTTTCCAGCCCCGGACAAAGGCTATTTAGCTGGGTCTCTTTCCATGATTGAAGCTTCATCCCTAAGTCGGATTAAACCACTCCTGCTTCCCGAATCGTCCGATGTCTCAACAACTCAACATCTCCTTTGAATCAGTTGGAATCATGACAGACTCCTTAAGTGAACTTGATGCCACCGGAGGATCGATTCCAACATTCGCTCTTCTATAGACAGGAGAACATAAAACAACATGAACTTCTTAATTACAAATCATAAACCAAATAATAGTAATTTTCTCCAATGGTCTCAATATGTATCCTTGTTCATCAAAAGATATGAAAAATTCGGTTATCTCACTGGTGCGATTCATGAACCTCCAAGGACTGACCCAGCATATGAAATTTCATAGTCATATCGTGGCTTATCAACTCCATGGAGACTTTGATTGGCTGATCATATATGTTCTTTCCTTTCGCTAGTGCCCTCTAGACGCAGTCCTTGATACTTACTCAAATGTAGGGAATTCCAGCAAATTCTATGAGATATCTAAAAAAATCCATGAGGTAAAATAAGGATCAACATAACCCAGTACTACAATGATCAAATTGCATTATGGATGGAATGCGACATGTATTATGACTATACCTAGGAATCTCCAGCCGACCTATCTCTCTTCCAAAGAAGTATAGAAAAGAACCGCATGTTCCAATTTTTGGCAGGCCTCAACAAAAACCCTGACAAAGTCTAGGGCCATGTTCTTGACCGAGATCCTCTTTCTTCCACTCGCGCTGCTTTCACTTAGATTTGTAGCGAAGAGAGCTGGAAACTTGTCATGCTTGGTGTATCTGCCTTGGTCTCTAATAGTGCTCAATCTCAGGTTGGTTATCCCACTTATGATTATTGTCACAAACCCAACCACACCCATGATAACTGTCGGAAGTCCCATGAGAAACCTGCATCAAAATTGTTGGCCAAATCATCCACTATCAATGGCCTTGCTACAATTTCTGAATCCAACACAGTACACCGGCCTCTACCCTTAACAATCTGAAATCCTCCAATTCTCTTAAAAGTCAAATGGAGAACTTAATCAAGCTATTTGGATCTAGTATGCTCTCTTCTGGCCTGTTGACCTCTCACCTTAGTCAAGGTATCAATTCCATGACACTCACTCCTTTTGCCTATTCTAGTCCATGGATCATTGATTCAGGTGCTATGGACACATGACTGAAAGCTCTCAAGCCTTCTCGACATACTATCTTTGCTCCAAGAAAGATATTGTTAAAATTGCTAATATGTCCCAAATTCCATTGTTGATAAAGGGTCTGTTGTTTTAATAATAGGTTTAACTCTGGAATCTGTATTACATGTATCTCGCCTAAAGTGTAACATTTTATCTATCAGTAAACTGACATATGATATTAATCGTGTTGCTCATTTTTCCTCAAATATTTGTGTCTTTCAAGATTGTCTTTCGAGAATGATGATTGGAACTGCTAAACTTCTTTCAAGAAAAAACCAGGAAGAACGAGAACACTCTACCCAGTAGTTATTGTTTATCTCAATCCACTAAATGCCCTATTATGTTGTTACATTATCGTTTAGGTCATCTTAGTTTCCAGCATCTAAAATAATTATATTCATTGCTGTTTACAAATAATAATCCTTCTAATGTCAAATGTTAAACTCATCAGTTAGCTAAACATCATCGTGTTTCTTATTCACCGCACAATTAAAAAACTTCCGCTCTTTTATTCACAATGACTTATGGGGACCCTCTCACACTGCTAACTACACCAATAAACGATGGTTCCTTTGACTGATGGACCACACTAGGATAACATGGGTGTATGCTTTAAAAGATAAATCTGAAATTGTTGTCACTTTCAAAAACTTCCACACCTTCATTTTGACCCAATTCAAAAGTCCTATTCAAGCCATTCAAATTGGCATGGTTTATGAATTTTTTAACTCTATATTGGGATGGTAAGGGCATCCTCCATCATAGTTCATGTACTAACACTCCCCAATAAAATGGGATAGCCAAGAGAAAAAATCGACATCTCCTCAACATTACTCGCTCCATTGTGTTTCACTCTAATGTCCATAATAATTTCTAGAATGATATAGTTCTTACCGCCACTTAGCTCAGCAACAGAGTTCCCTCAAAAATTCACAACATTCGTACCCCTTCAGCTGTCTTGAGATTGTGTTTTCCTAATAATTGGGTATTCTCCACTTTAAATCCCAAAATTTTTGAATGCACTGCCTTTGTTTGAAACAAAATCCCAACTCGGAGTAAAGTTGAATCCCAACATTCACAACTTTCGTACACCTTCAGCTGTCTTGAGATCGTGTTTTCCTAACAATCGGGTATTTTCCACTTTATATCCCAAAATTTTTTAATGCACAACCTTTGTTTGGAACACAACCCCAACCCGGAGTAAAGTTGATGCCAAGTCTATAAAATGTGTTTTCCTCAGATACTCTGCCACTCCAAAGAGGTATCGGTGTCTTGACCCTACCACAAATAAAGTCAATATGAGTGTTGATGTCTCTTTTTTTGAAAGTGTTTCCTACTTTCCTAACTCGGCCTCCAACGAGAGGGAGCTAGAGTTCTTGGACACTGTGCCTTACCCTACTCCTGTGAATGTTCCCCCCCCCCATCATTTCCCCCTACCACTAAGTAGCTCTTTGATTCCACCAGCACATCCTCCCAATCTCCGTGTCTACACTCGACAAACTCGCTCTGATGCACCTACTCTAGAGCGTGCTAACCCCTTGTTAAACCTTGAATCACATCCAAACAACATCCCAGCACTGCTCCTACTCCATATGAGGAAGTTAGTTCCTATGATAAGTTAAGCAATTAGGCGTACTCTCTCTATCCCATGATAAACTATGTTTCTTTTCGCAGAATATCGTCAACCTATAGAACATTTGCTACGACCCTGATCAATCATTAGCTTCCATGTACTATTGAGGTTGTCTTAAAAAACCCTGCCTGGAAAACTACTATCATGGGCAAGAAAGGCTATGAATGGCCTTCAGCGGAACCATACTTGAGGCACAGTTGATCTTCCTCTGGGCAAGAAAGCAGTGGGATACAGATATATTTTAGCAAAAAGTTTAAATCTGATGAATCCTTTGAACTCAAAAAGGCATGGTTGGTTGCCAGAAGGTACTCACAATCCTATGGAGTTGACAATGAGGAGACATTTGCTCCAGTTGCTAAATTAAACACCATTCGAGTCCTTCCATCCCTTGGAGTGAATCTCTATTGACCTTATTCCAGCTCGATGTCAAGATTGCGTTATTGAATGGCTATCTTAAAGAGGTATACACAACTCTTCCTTCAGGCTTTGACTTCACTGCCTCTAAGGGACAAGTATGTAGGATGCAAAAATCTCTTTATGGATTGAAGCAATCACCACGAGTATGGTTCAGTAAGTTCAAAAAGGTGGTAGTAGGCAATGGATTCACTCAAGCTCAATCGGATCACACACTCTTTTTCCAACATCCCTCCAGCAACTAGGTAGCTATTTTTATTGTCTACGTTGAGGATACTGTTCTCACATGTAATGATTTACCTATGTTAAAGTCTCTGAAAGGCATTCTTGATGCTTCCTCTAAAATGAAGAACTTAGGATCTCTGTGGTGCTCCTTAGGCATGGATATTGCTTGACCATCTCAGAGCATTTGTCAGTCTCAACGGAAATATGTGATTGACCTTTTGATTGAAAACAATCTTCTCCTGTGCAAACAGGTGGCTGTTTCGATGGATCTCAAAGAAAAACTTCTTAATATTCCCAATACAGTTCTTGTAAACAAGGCTCACTACTAGTTTTTTTATGAGGAAACTCATCTACATTGCCATAAATGCCCTGGCATTTGTCATGTTGTTGGGATAGTCAGTAAATTCATGCATAGTCCCTTTGAGCACTATCTTCAAGCTGTCCATCGATTCTCCATTATTTAATAGGCACATCAAGCTTTGGTTTGTTTTTTTCCCACCATACTTCTGGTTCTATTATGGTTCACACAGACGTGGGTTGGGTCGGATCTGTCCATGATCGGCGATCTACCTCGAGGTACTGCTCAATTGTGTGGGTAAACCTGGTCAAATGGAAAAACAAGAAGCAGTATGTAGTTGCTCAGAGCAGTGCAGAAGCCAAATTTCGGTCGATGTCCTTTGAAATTTATGAATCACTTTGGTTATGCATCATGTTCCACGAACTACGTATGACAGTTTCTGCTCCTCTACAATTGTTCAATGATAACAAGGTAGTCATTAGCATTGCTCGCAACCCAGTCGAACATGATTGCACCAAACATATTGAAACTAACCGACACTTCATTAAAAAAAAGCTCAAGTCAGGGAGATTTGTGTTTTGTTTGTGTCATCTAGCGGTCTGTTGTCAGATATTGTCAAAAAGAACATTTCACGATTACAGTTCGACAATTTCAAATCCAGTAGAACATAACTGACATCTATGTTTCAACTTTAGTGGGAGTATTAGAATATTTATTAATGGCTAGTTTTAGCCATTATTAATTCTTGATTATTCTGAGTTATTAGCTTGGACTCAATTATTCTATTCCTTTTCTAATATATCATGTTTTTGTTTATTTCCTTTCTAATAGATGTTGTAATGTGTATTTACACCTCCTATTTGTATAATTAAAAATTAACATGTTAAAACTTACTAATATTTATAAGTTAACATTTGTATGGTCTGGCAACTTTAAATAAAGTTTTCATAAAGAGCATTTGCACTACAATGGAAAAAAAAATTACAGTTTATCTTGTGAAAATATATTTTCAATTAAATAGTTCATTGGTCATGTTTTTATTGAAATCAAGAATCGACTAGAAAAAGCACGTATTTAAATTACCTAATTTTAAGAGTGTTTGAATATCTTGTAAATGTAGGATAGTCTAGGATTTAGGATTTAATAACTTAACTTAAGATGCACAATGAAGCCACACAAAATAAGCAATATCTGGAATAAAATTTCTGAACTACAGTAAAAAATTGATCACTATTGATGTAACAAAAACCAATAAACTTCATTCATTTTAAATAAAAAGGTAATAATAGTCATCAAAATATAAAATTTCACATGAAAATTAATAAATGAATATAAAACTTCAACAAAGATTTAGATTCATTACAGAAGAAAATCAATCATGTATCACACCCAACAAAATTTTAGTCTTTTAACACAGTAAGAAAAACACATTAATAGTAAGAGTAATGATAGAAATCACCCAAAAAGAAGATTAAAGCCTCACACTAATGAAAAGAGACTCAACTCCAAAGTAGTCATCAATACCTATGAAACTTCAAAGAATACACATCCAATATCAAACACACAAAAACAAATAGAAAAACTAGAAATGAATAATACTCAATGATTTTAAAACGCCTTAAGGGTCCTATGTATTAGCCCTAAAAGATCAAAAATAAGAAATTTCTCAAGGTTCTCTTGGATCCATTCAAAATCATGTTCCTATTCTCCGTCACTTCGACAGTAAAATTCAACCTTAAGGTTTATAATTTCTAAAGGAATGCTACAACATATGTAATCTATAAATTACAGTCCAAATGCTATGGCAATTGGCACATTCTAAAAGTTGTTCATATGGCAATCAAAGTTTTCTTATAGAATACGAGACTAGCAAATTAACAATTTCCTCAGGCTCCACAATTGTAGCAAATTAAAGACTTCCTTTAAGGTATGGGACTATAGTAATCAACAAATAAAAATAAAAATAAATTAAAGGAAATGGCATAGGTAAATCCTAAAATCCTGAGGAATAATAAGCCTTAAAAGTGGAGATAAAAATTATTCAAAATGTTAACAATTGTGAATTTCTTCTCTAATTTGGGTGAATTTTATTTGTAACATCACATTCTATTAAGAACCCAAAACTTAGGATGTCCAACATAAAAATAGCTTCCATTTTTTCCAGAATTATTTAAAATTTCGAATTTAATAATAAATGGTTTAAAAGTAAACAAAAGTACCATAAATCTTGATACTTTATACAAAAATATTAAAAAATTTATACTACAAATATTCTCACTAATACAAAAAACAGATGTGGTGCAACCTAATTGAGATGAACTAGAAAATAATAGATGGCTACCAACAAATGACCTTTGACCACCTCTGAAAAATTCCAGTGACTTCTAACAACCTCTAACCATTTCCAATGAAGCCCTTGCAATCTCAAACCATTTCTGAATAAATCCAGCATTTTTAAAAACCTCCAATCATATCCAATGAAACCCTAGAGATCTTCTGCTTTCGTTAGTGAAGCAAAAATGAGTTCTCAAAAGTTTCACACAAATGCCACTTAGACTCTATGGATGTCAATCAAGCTCGAGCAATCTCCAGTTATAAATTAAAAGGATATATATCAAACAAGATTCCAGAGAACATCAACCAAAACAACAAGCTTGTCATTTATCAATTTAAGAGAATTTCCAAGCAAACAAAATTATATGGGTTTTTAAACGCATCATACATAATATAGTCCTCACAAAACCAATAAGCATCATTCAACCAATTTAGTCCATAGAATGGAATATTCCTTGCTAACTTTATCGAAAACGTAAGAAATGACATAACCAAGAAAAACAGTTAGTTTTAATTTTGTGTAGAGCATAAAAAAATTTCTTAATGGAAAAAGCGGTGCATTGAGAACTTCGAGGAATTACAGCTTGTGTCGAATAGATAAACAAATGCAGAGCTGCATAAAATTTTATCAAAAGATTTAAATTGCAAAGGTAATCTGCCGGCCAGAAAAGCATGTTTTGATTCGAATCGTTGTCGGCGTTTAAAAGGGGGAAGTTGCGTTTGGGGGTCGCAGCCGTATAACTTGGTATGGTTGGGATTGATTCCACATAAAAACCAAAGTAATTTAAAAAAAATATAATGGAATCCATAAAAGCTGCCCCAAAACAATTACACGCTGAGACAAGGAAAAATTGCATCAGAGAATCACAATAGTAGATATAAAGAGACACGTTAGCTGTAAATAAGGGCAGAAACGAATGGGAAAAAGGGCAAGGCAAGGAAAAAAAGAAAAAACGCAGTAGAAATTAAAACAAATCATTCAAAATCTTAGGTTTAAAGTAATAAACATACGAAACATCAGTCCGCCTAATTAAAAGTTGATATAAGTCCTCGCACCTAGCTAACAATAGAAATAATTAAAAAAGAAAGCATTATTATGACTCCTGAAGAATGATAAATACAAAAAAAGAAATAGGCAGATAAATAACATTTTAACCTATGATATGATAATTGAAGGGAATAAATTTACCAGAAGATAAATGAAGAGTTAAATACAAAAAAAAGAAATAGGCAGATAAATAACATTTTAACCTATGATATGATAATTGAAGGGAATAAATTTACCATCAGATAAATGAAGAACTCATTTCGATAAGCTCCCTATGATGTATAAATTTGAACAGGAAAGGGCTGCATAAAAATTAGAAATTTGGACAGTTTTCCAATAATACAATAAATTATTACGCTAGTGCCTAGCCTATAGGCAATTTGTTCTTTTATACGGCTAAAGGAAATTTAGCCTTTCGTTATTACTATTGTTAGGAATAAATAGGATTATTATGATTAGGATTGTGTTTATGCATGAGATTGAGTGTTGCATCTTAAGTTTAGGGTTAGCGAAAGAATTCCTACCTCTCGAATTGTAGGCATTGACAGATATGGCCTAACTCTCAAATTGTAGGAGCTTATCTCCTGTATTCTGCGTAAAAATTTTGATGTCAGATCGTATAAAATTAGTAACAGGGCATTTGATTCCTGAGGAACAATCACGAGATTGCAGCTTACAGGCGCACTGAATCCTCGAGATCAAGATCGTAGCTGGAAAGATTTTTATTTCTTTTATTTTCTTTCTTGTTTTTTTTAAAATTTTTTATTTTATTTTATTTTATTTTATTTTATTTTATTTTATTTTTGCGAGACAGCAGAGACAACAAAGGATTATTATGTCAAGAGTTTCGCGAAGAGCAACATATAGGAATTTATATCGCGACGTTTTGGAGTTCCACACATTCTATAAAGATAGAC
The DNA here is from genome assembly GCF_001263595.1 of Phalaenopsis equestris. Lineage (NCBI taxonomy): Eukaryota > Viridiplantae > Streptophyta > Magnoliopsida > Asparagales > Orchidaceae > Phalaenopsis > Phalaenopsis equestris. The sequence goes on along the minus strand of NW_018165777.1, from coordinate 68,011 downwards.
GTCGAATTCGATTACAGCGCCCACAACCTCGTGCGGCGTGCAGGGCTAAAGCACAAATTCTGATCGTGAGGAACCCTTTCTAAAGGATCCCAAAAGAATATACAAAGACCCGAAACTTCCATCTTGCTTTGTCATGATATTGTCCCATTTAATGATACAGTCAGCGAAAGAGCTAGTGGGGTCATAAACAATGGGATCGTAAAATACAGACAACAGGATTGCACGGCAGAAGGTAAAATTTCAGCATACAATAGTTCCTCCTTCATAATCGAAAATCATTCTGTAAAGAATAACAACTAAGAAAGTAGATGATTTGACGAGGACATTAGAGAAAGAGATGAACCAAATCAGATCTGGGATGAAGGAAAACTTTTCCACCATGGAAGGAAACTTTAGCTCCATAAATGATAGGTTTTTATCCATGGAAAACCAAGTTGAGGGCAGATTTGAGAGCTTGGAGGAAATGTTGAGGAAGCATATTAAGATGCAATCCAAAACCCCAACAACGATTCAATTTGCAAACCCTACCTAAGAGTTGACCGGATATTCATTCACTAAATCGAAAAGGAAGAAGATGGGATCAGCGGAACACGAAGAAAAAAACATTCACCATTGAGAACCTCCTTCCAGGGCTCCGATGAAGGGTAAATTACAAATTTCCAAGGCTGAAATAAGGAGAAGGAGCTATGCAAGGGGTATGGAGAAGTGCAAAAAAAAAAATTTAATTCAAAAAAGGATGTGGCCGTGATCGAAAGAGTGAGTTTTACCCTCAATAAATGGGGAATAAATTCAAAGGAAAAGAAAGTTGTGGTGAAGATACTAGACTTAAAGAAGTTAAAGATGATGATATTCAAGGGGAAAGACTCTCATGGGTGGGTGTATCGGGTGGAGCGATATTTCATGGTAAATGAACTAGAGAAAGAAAAACTCATGACGACAGGGTTATGTTTGTAGGGGAAAGCCCTAGGCGGTGTTTGGATGCAACCTGAATTCATGCTAAATAGGATTTATGAAATTTAGTAAATTTGATCGTCAGTGCGACGAAGATGAACTCGCGAACGTTGGCAGGTAAAATTAATAAATTCGTCTCACAATCAAATTTACAAAATCAGTATTTACATCTTAAAACAAACGGAATGGAGGAAAAGAAACAGAAAGCAAAAAATTTGGATTTAACAGAGCATTGGATTTAATTTTTATTTTTTTTATGTGCTGGATTTATGCTAAATCCATGGCTAAATTCTCTTTAAATGATGCTACCAAACAGTGCTCGAGCCTAGTTTCAATAGAAATAGGCTAGATACCCGATACATTCGTAGGAGAAACTTAAGGATTGTTTTTGGAACGTTTTTGAGCCATTCGGGAAGAAGACTTCACGAGTAATTCAATGCCTTGACTCAGGATGTGTCTATCATGGATTATAGGGAGAGATTCGAGCTTTTGTTGAAGTTGGGAGGTGGGGGGGGGGTTACTAAAGTAGGATTAGAGAAAACTGTTATGAAGGGCCTAAAGCCCTTCATATGGGCAACACTCCGATTATTGAGACCACAGGAAGTAAGAGAGATGATGGAGCTAGCCCATATGGAAGAGGATAAGAACCACATGATGAAGGCCAATAGGAGCAATATAGATGGAGCGTCGCACTGAACTGCTACAGCGACGACATTATCAAAATCTCAGACAGTGGAAGTATAGACGGAGGTTGAACGGACAAAAATAATGGGCTACAATAAAGAGCAAGACTCAAGCGCCTTACAAAGAACAATATAAGGAGAAGCGAGCCAACAATTTATATTTTCGCTGTGATGAGAAGATTACTTTAGGACACCATTGCAATGATCGAAACTTACAAGTTCTCATAGTGTATGACGAGGAGGCAGATAATGAAGAAATAGAGATCGTTATGGTCCAGAAGGATGAATGCTCTCACATATTCCCACTTTGAGGATAGAGTGCCTTTTTTTTGGGGTGTGTGTTGGTGGGGTAGGGGGGCGGGGCAGACTTATTATATTTAGGGTTAGGTTTATGAATGAGATTGAATATTGTATCTTAGGATTAGGGTTTGAGAAAGATTTCCCACCTCTCATATTGTAGGATTTGGGAGAGATCGCCTACTCTTCAAATTGTAGATGCTTACCTTTCAGATCATATCATAAACAAAGGATGAATATGAATCAATGTACAGAAAAGGAAATAACTAAGAGAATCTAGAGTATTATGTCCTCACTCATCAGCTATCAAAAACACAAGGTTAAGGCTTCATCCCTATCGTAATAAGAAAGTATCTGGCAGAAAGGCCGAGAAATTAAAAACGAGGACAAGCATAACAATCCCAAAAAAAAAAAAAAGCGACTAAAACCAAAGCGTATGGAACTTCTTAATTCATCACAAGTGATTATAGCTTCTTATCGAATTCGGTGCCTGAAGAAACTACAGTATAGTAAACGGATGCAGTAAACATGAAAACTTATAAGCTTCACAGAAATGTTAGCACAATATCAAATTCAGCACCTCGAATGAAAAAAAATAGATTCTTAGCTATCCACGGTATATAGGAATCTCAACAATGAACAAAAAAACAAAAAAAAAACAAACAAAACTTACCCTGTAATAGTACTTCCTCCCCTTCTCCAAATTCGTCATAACTCCATCATGAATAAACCCTGGATCCCTCCACCCAAAGCTCGAATTGGCCGGCGAATCGCACATATCCTTTCTCTCGTATCTAGTCACCTTCGTCCCAACAATATTAATCATCTTCTCCAGCAACCCATATTTCACAAACGCCTCCTCTACACCCCCGGTCACAAACATCACCCTCATCTCATCTTCCTTGTCAGTAAATGCCAGATGAACTTGGTCCGGAGCAGAAGCTCCCTCGAACCCCACTTCCTCCGACTCCGCCAAGCGATGCCGCGTGCCTGGAAGCGGGTTGTGATCATGGTCATGGTGGCGGTAGTTCACCTCCTCCGGCGTCCATCGGAAAAGACGGAAAGTATATTTGGAGCGGAGATTGACAAGGGGGAGGCGGAGCTCTCCTGCACCAGAAGGCCATGAGGAGGATGAGTTGAGGAAGATGTAACCAATGAAGTTGTCGTTGGCAGATTCCGGAGGCGAGTAGATGCCAAGCCAGTCGAGGGAGGATGGAGATGGTATGCCGGACCACTTGATGTGAACGGTGTCGTTGGCTTTAGTTAAGGTTTTGGGTGAGATGGATAGGATGATGGTGGCAGCGATGTGGGGGAAGGAGATGGAAATGAAGAGGATGGCAGCAAGAGTTAATATCAGGGTTTCCGAGGAAGAAGGCATTTCAGAAGACTTCGTTGGAGATGCGATGGTTCTGGCGTGGGCGTTAGGCAGGATCTGAGACAAGTTAGAGGTCGGAGTCGAAGGTTGGAAGGGAGAGACCAATTATTAGTTTGGTGGAGGTGTTCGTGGGATTTTACATCGCCATTAAAAATTGTAAAATAAGCGAAGTATCTCAGTGATCGAAGTGAAGAATAAAAAAAAGATGCGGCTATTTTAACCTCATACAAAAAAAAGGGCAAAGTTGCAATAAAAAAGGCAAAAAAATTAAAGAAAACAGATACATTTTATATGAAAATGAGGAAAAATTATTATGTTCGGACTCTGGATGTATCTGCAGATATATTTTATATGAAAATGAGAAAAAATTACAAAAATTATTATGTTCGGACTCTGGATGTGCAGATATATTTTATATGAAAATGAGAAAAAATTATTATGTCCGAACTCCGGACCACTAGAGATACGTCTGGAGTCCAATGAATCACCTCCACATGGAGCTAACAGAAAAACAAAAAACTTGTTTTCTTGTGATTCGGCCCGGTAACTCTGGAGAATATTTCTCCCGTGTTATTTCGCGTTATTTGTGTATAATTGTGGTGATATTGATGTGTTATTATATTATTATAACACAGGGAATATTTCCATAGCACTATAATACATAAATATCATCACAATAACACCTGAATAACACGAAATAACATGAGAGGAATGTTTCCAGCGCTAAAAAGAAAATTTTTTATTTTTCTGTCACATCCACGTGACGTGATTTCATTGGACTCCAGACGTATCTCTACGTCCAGAGTCCGAACGTAATATTATGAGAGAGTGAGAGCTCCCATTATTTTTTTTAAACCTATATAATTGGATAAATTAATAAATACCATCGGCATTCAAATGAGGGAAAAAATAACTAATTTTGAGTTGATATCATAAAATATAATAATTTAAAAACATTTTATAAGCACAAAAGAGTAATATTCTCTAGATAAAGTACTATATATTATATAATTATGAATTTATAAATGTATAAATATCATATGTTGAATTTCGAGCGATTTTCTAGTAGCGCATATCTATACTGATTTTAAGAATTTTAAATTAGAATAATTATTACACAATCATTATGACCTAAATCTATAATAAAATAGAAATTCTTGTTTTCGTAAAATTGTCAAGGAACTTTGACTTTATATTGCTCATAATGCATGTATTTGGTCTAAAGTACCCATTGTGTTTATATTAGTCAAACACCCATAAAATTATGTTTTTGTTGATGAATATTCCATTATTTTGATATGTGAGAGATAATCGTAATGGATAATTTCTCATATTCATCTAAAAGTTTGAACAATGTTATAACTTGAAACTCTCCTCAGCGCAAGCATAATCTCTAGTCATATTTGTACACAAAAAATATGTCAAAACGAGTGTCAAAGAAATCCAACTAACTCGGAAGAAGTGACAAGGCAGTATGGGACCCAATAGGAAAGTAACATGTGGGGCTCAAATAGCCAGTTATTCACTCGAGGCAGTGGAATCAGGCAGTTGGAAGACCCCAAAGAAATAAATCGACAGACATTAGGAGTTGAACAACTAAGTCGGTAAGGTTCTCTCAGAACTTGAGTTGATTAGCGATATACACTTCCAACAAACAAATTCTTCAGCATAGCATGAGAGTAACATCTATCCAACTTCACATCTTCAGTCGGCCAACTATAACTGCATCATTAGCCAAATGACCCCCACTAGAGCAATCAACCTACAGGGACGGCCGCCGCCTCATCTTAGTCAATCAACTCACCGGGTTGAAGATCCTAAAAGTTCCATGGGCCCAACTATGGCCAAATATCTGTAATGCCTTACACAATCCCTATGTATCTATGTAATTTTATTAACCATGTCTCATTTAACTATCAATAAGAGGCCATTCTACAATTAAGGGTTAATCAATCTTAGCCAAAAAGTTCATAAAAGATTAATGTACTTGCTCTAAGTTACTATTCACTAGTGCTCATTAACATACTAATTTTCTTCTCTCTTCTAATCTTTGTTTCCCTCTTCCGTTCTATGCTTTATTTTTTAGGTTTGACCCACAAGAAGAAATTTGAATTCAATATTCTAAAAGATGAGGTGAGTATAGAGTCATGCCACCAAGAAGAAGAGCACAGTGTAGAGAAGTAACTCACACAAGAGACACAAAAAATACGGACTGTACTAGACAATTTGTTGAGCAACGGATTAGAAGATAAGAGATCAGATAGAACACATGGCAGAGCTAACTCGAGCAATGCTAAGAGTAAAGGAACAAGTTTTCCAAGAGCAAAACCTTTGGGAAGGGGAGCTTAAACCTGAAGGCCATCGAGCGGCTCAAAAGTCAAAGAGAATCACAAACTCTTAATGACATGATAGTGTTGGGTTTGCACTAGTAAACAAACAACGATATGGGCGCATTGAGGTTCACCCTCAACTGAAGAATGTATTCTCTTGATAGTTTTTGATGATACGCAACTGGAATGACTCGGCTGAGCATATCAACTCTTTCAAATTAGTAATCTGCCTCCTAAGGACTTTTGATGAGCTAGGATATTGGATATTTTGTACCACACTGATAGAGTCTCCTCTCAGGTGGTTTAATAACTTGCATTTAGGAATGATTGACTCTATTGTTGATTTTCTAAGGAATGTTCCTGGCATATTTCGACAGTGCTCAAAGGCCCAAGAAGAGTTTGCAAGCCTTGTGGTAGGCTAAACATGTGTCAGATGAAAGCTTATTTCCTACATCTCTAGATTCTAGAAGGAGATGTTGGAAGTGTGGGACTTGGAGACCAGAGTGTCCTGTGTTGCTTTAACTCAAGAATTGATAAGGTAAAGGTTCCAATATGACCTCAGCTTAATGGAGTCACAGAGCTTGAACGAATTGCTAGAGATAGCCAATAAACACATTACCACTAAACAAAATGTCATCAACCTCAACCACAAAGCCAAATCATCAAATTGATACCCACAGAAGAGAGTTGTGCGGCACGATGGGTGGAGACCAAAAGATGTCCCACTCCCTTTCAACCATCCTAAATATAAAGATAATCGACGACCCCAAGATAATAGGGGGGTCAAATGACATCGTCAACCTAGACGAAAGATAAGGAACCATGACTAGCAGCCGGCTCAATTTCATGAGCAGCTGACACACCTTCATGGAGTACTAGGTCATACCTTTAAGGGACTTGATAGCTGAGATTATTGAGGGCATTCAAAATAAGGAGTATTTCAAGCAAGATCCCCTGATAATAGCTAGAGTTTTTCTCCAGGATCCAAAAAATTTTTATTTGTATTAATGGAGTCGTGGTCATGATACAAAGGAATACAGACACTTTTGCATTTTGCTCAAAGAACTGATCAGAGCAAGGAAGCTCAGAAAATTTGAAGTCGTTGGAGCAACTACCCGGATTCCAGGCAATGCCCTAATTAAAGAGATCTCTGATGAGCTAGTCAGAGCCATTGTCATCAGAATTGCAGGGGTGGTACAAACAACCCTGGGGAATATGGACATTACTTCTAATAGGTCAGTTAAAAAAGGCTCTAATCGGAAGAATTATGCATAGTTGTGGCACTACCTAAGCGCAGTCCCCATCTACCGATCATTTTTGCAGACTTTGACTACCAATGAAGGGTAATCTATTAAATGATGTTATCATGGTCACTGCATTACTAGGAGATTACCATATTTATAGTATCCTGATCGACATCGATAGTTCTATGAACATCCTAATCAAATCAATGTTTGATAGAATAATCCTTTCTAACGACCAGTTGATTGCACTTGCAGCCCACTTAATGGCTTTTTTAAGGAGTGGAAGGAGGCTTTAGCATTCATCCAACTGTAGTTCACCTAGGGAGAACATGGTAAACAATTTAACTACACCAAAGATTTTCTAATGGTGTATTCAGTACCTACTTGTTATGCCATCTTTGGATGCTCACTTCTCAATAAATTCAAGGTAGTGGTCTTAACATATGATACACCAAAACAATATTCAATTATATATATATATATATATGTATATATGTCCTGGGTCCAGACGAGAAGATGATCTTCTGGTGCTTGCTGGAGGTGGGTAGAGTTGCTGGGTTTTTAGTTTGGGACCTTCTCTCTTCTTGATCTTACTGTTGGAAGCTGGGGTTTGAGGCTGACTTTTCCCGGGTGTGGAAGGATTTAATTTTTTATTATTCCATTAAGGGTGGAGAAAGTTACTTTGCCTAAGTTCTCTGTACTCCTTCTATGGCTTCACCTATAGATGTGGAAACTAATGCTCAGTGGACAAAAGCTACCTATTCAGGGGTAGTTGGCCAATCTACTGACATTCTTCGAAATCTTGATATGTTAGTTTTCCCTCAACCATTTCATAATATAGTTGTTGGAAAGGGAGTTTTCCCTTGCATCCACCCTTTAGGCTTTAAAGAAGGAGAACCAGGAATTTATTTCTCATATCAGGAGATCATTTCTCTTAATGAAAAAGTCAAGTTCACTCTTGTTGGTATGTTCCAGTTGGGGCACCAAAAAATGGAACTGGTCAGAAATTTTTTTGCTTCTTTGAAATTCATAGGGGCCTGGAAGGTAGGCTTACTTGATGGCAGACATCTACTGATAAAGCTTTCTATTGAGGAGGACTATGTTAGACTCTTTGCCAAGCAATTTGTTTCTATTGCAGAAACTACCATGAAGATTTTCAAATGGACACCAGATTTTGTTCCCAGCAAGGAGCCACCTATGGTTCCCTTCTGGTTTAAACTGTCAGGTCTCCCTCTTCCTTTCTTCAACTTGACTGCCTTATTTAACATTGGTTGTGCTCTAGTCAGGCCTCTGAAGGTGTATTCCCCCACCTAAAATAAGGCAAAACCTGCATTGGCAAGAATCTAATTGAGAGAGACATTACCCTTTCAGATTTGAAAAGAATCTGGATTGGGTCTAAGACTGAAGGTTTCTGGCAGGAGGTGGTTCTTGAGCAAAGGCCTTACTACTGCCAACACTGCAAAACGTTTGGACACAATATGGATAAATGCTTTAGGCTACACCCTCCCCCAAAAAAAACTCCTCACTCAAGGGAGACAATCACTCTAATTGCTGAGCAGGTGGCAAGTCTTCTTGCTTAAGTCCCTTTGGTTGTTATATCCCACCCTTAGAAGGCTCGGGGTACTTTAATTGACACCTCTCCAAGTTCTACTGCCTCTTTTACTTCCACTGTTCCTTCTTCAGTTTCCCCTAGAGTCATCATGGAAGAAACAAATAATGTGACCATAATCACTCCTATCTCCTATGAGAGCTCACCTAATGGTGGCAAAGAGGAAACTTCCCTTTTACTTCCACTGTTCCTTCTTTAGTTTCCCCTAGAGTCATCATGGAAGAAACGAATAATGTGACCATAATCACTCCTATCTCCTCTGAGAGCTCACCTAATGGTGGCAAAGAGGAAACTTCTTATAAAACTGTTATCAAAGATTTGAATGTTCTAGATGAAGGAAAAATTGCTAAAATGAAACATCTAGTGGTGGTGGATTGGCAGATCCATTCAACCAAGAAGAAATAGAAATAAATCACAGAAGTGCAGAAATTATAATAAGGTTCTACCGCAATGGAAGTTGGAGGCTCTGCCAATGTGAAGATTGGTTCTCTTCATTCTTCAAGAGGAAGAACTAGATCCAAATCTCAGCCCTCTCTCCATCTTAACCCACCAAATGATTAGTTTTCTTTGTTGGAACATTAGGGGCATTTCCCATCCTCAATCTCTCAAAAGACTCATACATCTTCATAAAAAATACAAACTCTAGTGCATTGTTATCCTTGAACCCATGGTTCATATCAACCCCTAGAGATTTTTTAATAAGTTTCCTAGCTTTTCCTTTTATGCTTATATTAACAACAAAATATAGATTCTCTGTAGAAAGGAGATCAATTGGCACATTTAGGTGGATCATAAGCAATTCATACATTTCTCTTTTCAGACCAAAGGACAATTGGGATATGCAACTTTTATCTATGCACGTTGCCATAAACAGGACAAAAAGAACCTTTGGCTCTGTCTTCAGCAGATTAGTGATCATATGCACTCCCCTTGGCTTGTGGGGGAAGATTTCAACTGTATTACCTTTTCAACTGAAAAGTCTGGGGGTAGGGTCCCCAACATTCACAAGATGACTACTTTTAGTGATAACATCAAAAAAGTTGGATTATTTGACCTGGGATTTCAAGGTCCTCCTTTCACTTGGAAGAGGGGAAATATATGGGAAAGACTTGATAGAATATTGGTTAATGATTAGTGGTTTCACCAATACCTTATTACTTTCGTTACACATCTAACCCTTGCTGGTTCAGACCACATGCCTCTACTTATTTCCATAACCTCTAATCCCAACCGAGCTCAGCCAACCTCTTTCAGATTCCTGAATTTGTGGTCATCTCACTCCTCATTCATAAACACTATTTCTGAGAATTGGACTGGTGTTAACCACCTAGAGCCTCTTGTTAAACTCAGCCTCCTGCATATCAAAGTGGGGAAAGCCCTTAGGAAATGGGGATGGGACACTTTTGGCAATGTACACAGTGTTGTGGCTTCTGCTGAGCAAGATGTGGAGACACTTGAATTAGCAGTTCAAAATGGTACTGCAGAGGACAACACACTTCTTAAAAGCATTCTATAAACTTGACATCAAAAAGGCCTATGACATCATAAATTGGGATTTCATCCTGAGCATCCTTTTTGAAAGAGGGTTTCTGCATGCTTTTTGCACCCTCATCCACAGATGGCTTTTTAATAACGGACACTCTATTATTATCAATGGACAGACCTAGGATTATTTTTTTGCTACTAGAGGACTGAAACAAGGAGACCCACTCTCCCCTACTATCTTCATCCTTGTCATTGTTACCTATTCAAAATGTTAGATAAGTCTCTTTTAACTCAGGGTTACTCTAAGTAACATCATAAATCTAACATGGCTATTTCCAATTTGTTGTATGCTGATGACATTATGGTGTTTTTGAGTGCCCATACAAGTGCTGTTAAAAAAGTCTACCACTATCTACAAGATTTCCAATCACAGTCTGGGATGAGTTTTAGTCATGCTAAGTGTCAACTTAGTTTTAATAAAAGATCCTCTCTCAATTGTAAACAATCGTTCTCTAACTATATTGGTTTCTCCATTACTCACTCTCCTATCAAATATCTTGGTGTTCTTTTTCTAAGTGGCAGATCCAAGTAAATCCAATTTGATGAAGTTCTCCATAAGATTACTTCTTACCTCTCAGGTTGGTCTCATTCCTTCCTTTCTAATGGTGGAAGAATCACCTTACTTAAAAGCATTCTCACTACCTTCCCTTCATCTACCTTCCCTTCATATATTCTTCAAACAACCAATATGAAGAAAAGTACACAATTACAACTGGAGAGGGCTTTTAAGAGTTTCCTGTGGTCTGGTCAAAGATAGCAACTTCACTGGGCCTCATGCAAGAGGTTGTCAAATCCACTTTGGCTGAGGGTATTGGCTTTAAAGGGTTACATAAACTTATCCAAGTAAAAAATTGCAAAATGTGGATTAAATTCAAAACTCAATCATCCTTGTAGGTAAAGTTTATGATGGGGAAGTATTGCACACCTCAACACCCCTCTTTAGCAGTCAGAAAACTGGGGGATACCATAATTGGCCCAGCATGCTTAAAGTTAGGAACCTTGCTAAGGAGATGTTTATATGGGACCTAGGAAATGGAAATGTGAATTTTTGGTTGGACCATCGGTGTCTTAAGGAGTGGCTTAATGACACTACTACTCATATTAATCTTAATCTCAATGTAGCTGAGTTCTGGGAGGGAAATCAGTGGTCTTTTACTCAACTGCAAAATATTCTTCAAGAACCTTATGTTACACATATATCCAATATCCAATTTAACAGAAGCGGAACCGATAGAGTCATTTGGCAAGCTTACACCAATCAAAGTCTCGCTAAAGCTATCTATGTTAAGCTCTTTAACTAGGAACAGGTGCCTTGGGGGGAGGCCATATAGAACAAGTTTCTCTCCCCCTCCATGACTTTTATCTGATGGAGATCCTTTCACAATCTATTGCTCATTGATGACATCCTTAAGTTAAAGGGTCTGAGAGGCCCATCTAGATGATGGTTGTGCTTAGAGCAGGAGGAAAGCATCACCCACATCTTCTTCAAATGCAAATTTGCCCAGGAGGTATGAGCTGAGTTTCTGCAAAAGCTTACATTAAATGACTAAGATTTTCATTGGTCGCAGCTACTTACTTGTTGGTTCAGCTGGAGAAATAAAAAGTATGATTCCATCCCTATTCTGTTGGCTTGGTTCCTTTGGATGTCCATGAACCATGCCAAATTTGAGGGCAAACCTCCTCAGCCTTCTAAGGTGGTCAGAAACTGTGTTTCTTATCTCTCCAAAATGATTAAGTACAAACACTTCCCCAATATTTACAACTTCCAATTTACTGATGAGGTGGTTCCCCCTTTGATTTGGAAGGTTTATTGGAAACCCCCACAACCTTCTATTGTAAAAATTAATAATGATGGCAGCTTCAATGAAATGGGTGATGGGGTGGGAGAGTTTTCAAAGATCATTCTAGTCAGTGTCTTCTCTTCTTTCATGCTCCCGTTATGACTATTGATGCACTTGAGGCAGAACTTATTGCAGTTTTTTGGGCTCTGACCTTTGCTTATAAATCTGATTGGCTTAATATTTGGGTTGAGGTGGACTCCACTTTGCTAATAAGACTGCTGGAATATGAAGAACAATCTACATGGTTTCACACCCAATGGATCTATAAGATGAAGACATTCAAATCTACTCTCAATGTTCACTTCACTTTCATATATTCAATTATAGAGAGGGTAACAAACCTGCTAATTGGCTTGCTAGACAAGGGCTTCAGTGTAAATCTATTTTTGTTTCTGCTACCCCCCACCTTCTCTTTCTTTTCTGCTTCTACTAAAGTGTGATACTCTAGAGGTACCACACTTTAGAATTGCTCCCTACAATGCTTCAAAGACTCACTGGTCCCCCAAAGAGCTTTAAGTTTTGTTTATCTCTCCTTTTCCACCTTATTTTCAATTCTTTCTTTTGTGCATTGTAACTGCTCTATGGATTTCCATTATTTACTTAACATGTAGAGAGCCACCAGCTAGCTCCTTTTCAAATATATATATATATATATATATATATATATATATA
>NW_018165777.1:43343-55030 GCF_001263595.1 Phalaenopsis equestris | reverse complement strand
AAAGAGATATGTTCATGTGAAGAATCAAGATTGCCGTGCAATATTTTAATTTCATAATTTTGATGATTCAAACTTTGAACTTCATTTACTTTTTGATTTGGCCAATTGAATTATTAAAATTTATTGTGAAACATACGATCCAAGAGGGCTATGTTTTTTACAATAAAGTAAGAGTCACATTTGATTTCATGGATGAGAATGTAGTCCATGGGGGTGAGTACAAATGGATGGGCGTAGAATTGGAGATCTTAGATTGACAGACTAAAATCCTCAATGTGGTTCAGGCGTTCGAAAACTAAAGAATGATTTTAGCCCTTAGGCGAGTGGAGAGTGGGAACTCTGGGGTGAGAGCCAATATCATCTCAGCCTAATGATACACCTAAAATATATATTCTTTATGTACACATTTTTATACCTATTTTTAAGATATCATACTTTAATGAAAGGTATTTGTGTGTTTTTCTTTTAGTTCCAATCAAATGGAAGAAAAATGGTAAAAGGAGTGAAAAATGATCAAATTTGGAGCAAAAATGAAGAAGGTACAAAAATGAACTGAGGCGCCTAAGCGCCCAGGATGGGCGCTTACGCTCCAGTTATACAGAGAGAGCCACACCTAAGCGCCAGGTACCCCACGCTAAAGCGCCATAAGTGTTTATTTGATGATTTATTGAATTTGGAAAAAAAATTGAAGAGATGTTTGAAGAAACCATTGGTAAAAATGTGGGAAATAATTCATGGACACAAAAATTCATTCAATTAGCTTTTGAAATTCATTAAATTGGCTTTTAAAAGAAGGCAATTTCTAGAAGATTCATTAAATTGATACACATTTTGAAGAGACAGCACAACACCTCTTGGATTTTTATTAAATAAGACTTGGATCATCAGAGGCCAAAGGGGGCCAATCGCCAATAATCATCCATCCATCTAGAGTAACCGCCGCCGCCACCACCGTCGGCAACCTTTTCTTTTTATTTTGAGTTTTAGTTTGTATTGTGAGTGAAGAAAGAGATTCAAAGGAACTTCAAGACATTTGGTGAAGAGGATTTGAGATAAGGGTTTATCTTTGTGACTACATTTGATTTTATTTTAAACTTCTTATTTGTATGCATGATTTCTACTTTTAAACTCAAGTGTGGTTGTGTTTTCTCCATGAATTATGAGTTATCTTTTTTCTTAAAATGATAAGTTAAAATGATAAGTGATTAAGTATTAAAAGGCAGTTGTGTGAAGTATTTGTCTTTAATGTTGTACCACTTTCATCCTTGCCAACAAAAGCAATACCACATCTTTCAAGTTTCGCTACCAAATTGATTTGGCCAATTAATTGGCCAATTAAGATGTTAATACCTGTTGTGAAAACATGTACGATCTGAGATGGTATTGTCTCAGTCAATAAATGATAAGAATCACACTTGATTTCATGGATGAGAATGTAGTTCATGGCGTTGAGCGTTGAGTGCAAATGAATAGGAGTGCAAATGAATAGGGAAATAAACTTTAAAGGGTGTAGAAATAGAGAACTTTAGAGTGATAGGTTCAAACCCCCAATTTGATTTATAGTTTTAGGTTTTGATACGAGATGTTAGCTCTCATGTGGAGAGAGAAGAGAGAGCTATAGAGTGATAGCTAGTATCTTCCATACCTAACGCGTCCTCAAGGCTATTCAAAATATAGATTAGTCAATCTTCTTTATAGTATTTCTAGTAAGGGTAATGAATATTTGGCACAACACAATTAAAATACTTCCACAACAGAATTTCTATACTTGTTATTGATTCATAATAAGGAAAAAAAAATAATTTTTTATACTGTTTTTATCATGCAAGTATTTAGTTAAGTTAATTAGTAACTTACTTTATTTTCAATTATAAAAAATTACAAAAAAAATTAAACTTTCATTCCTATTTTAATATTTAAAGTTTAAGTAAGAATATTTTGCTAAGTAGAATTTTGCTATCTATTTTCTCCTATTTTGTAAGTTGCATATTGTAGTTTTCCCTATGGGTTTGATATTTTGGGATTAATTAAAAAGTCATATATTATTTGATAATGATACGTATACTTGCATAGTATCCCATATTTAAGTATTATAATTGTAATCTTTTTTTCTTTGAAGTTAAGAATTAACCTAGCTTATGCTCGGGATCAAGTTTTTGGCATCGTTGCAAAGTAAAAATTATTGTTAAGGAAATTAAGCATATAATCACATACATCGCATTTAACATATATCTAGAACATCTGGTTTAATTTTTTGGAGCCATTGTTTGGGAACATTACGAAAATTTTAAAGAAATTTTTAAAAACAAATTTCTATTTTTATAAAGTCTTATTTAAATGTTTAGATTTATTATAGGAATAATGTAGTGTTAAGTATTGTTGTGTGTTTTTACATAAAGTTCTTGTTTGTGTATTTTTATTTATTTTATGTGTTTTGTAGTCATGTATACATAGTTCATGTTCCACAGGACTTGTGCCTTACGATTCTGAATTAGAAAGAACTATTAGAAAAATTTTAAAAGATTAAAAATTAATAAAAATCCAAAATTTTAAGAAATAACAAATCAAAATAATCAAAATGCTGAAGAGTTTAGACCTTTAAGAGATTATGCAAATCCTATGGTAGATGAACTTCATCGTAATATTCAAAAATCTTCTTTAGTGGCTAATTCATTTGAAATTAAACTTGCTATTATCTAAATAGTATCAAATAATCAGTTTGGGGGAGCACCAACTGAAGATCCAAATTTACATCTTGCCAATTTTCTAGAATTGTGTGCTACATTTAAATATGATGGTGTATCAGATGATGCTATAAGACTCCTTTCTCACTGAGGGACAAAGCTAAGTTATAGTTACATTTGTTAGCACCTGGATCTATCAGAACTTGGGGTGATTTAGCGTTAAAATTCCTTGTTAAATATTTTACACCATAAAAAACTATGAAGTTTAGAAATGATATTACATCTTTTTGTCAGTTTTAATTTTAAAGGGAATCTATTTATAAAGCATGAGAACAATTTAAGGAACTATTGAGAAATTGTCCACACTATGCTATGTCATATTGGTTAATAATTCAAACATTTTACAATGGCCTTCTGAAAGGGTAAATCTTAAAAAAGTAGACAATATTAATGAAACTGGTGCTTTTACAATGTTAGCAAATCAAGTTGCTACGATTGCAATGAAGTTAGACCAATTTGGAATGAATTTTTCTCAACTAATTGCAATGATTGAAGAGAATTCATTAGGCCAAATGGTAGATTTTCTAGCATCACTAGAAACTTTGAATGAAATAAATGACAAGTACTCATATTCAAACTATTATAACCCAGGTTAGAAGAACCATCCTAGCTTTACTGGAATGTTAATTTGGGTGGTAATAATCAGCAATAGGAGAACAAATAAGTAAAACCATTAGGAAATTAGAACAAATAAGGGAATAATAATTATTACCAACTTATCCTCTGGGTTTTAACAGTAATCCACTAGTTAAAGAGAAAAGTTGTCTAGAGAAAAAGTGGTGTTATAAATGGGAAATCTGTTGCAAAGTCAACCAGCTTGATCCCTGGAATTAATGCTTATGCACATTATAACAATAGTTCTGATGATATTTTTTCACTTATATTTCTTTATTTTGCAACAAAATAAAAAACTTGATCAATTAGAAAAAAAAGAATTTAACTTTTTAATTTATATATATTTATATTGGGATACTACGCAAGTATACGTATCATTATCAACTAATATGGACTTTTTGATTAAGACTTGAATATCAAACCCACAGGGAAGATTATGCAATAATCACTTTTTAGAAAGTTTTTCTATTTTGAGAAAGATAATTACTTAAACTAAAAATGATTTTTAAAAAAAATTAAAATTTAAATATTTTTGGTATTTTTTATATTTTAATGAAACAATAACAACTTAAAAAGATAACTAAAGTTTTTGTAGAAGAAAAGTACTTAATATGAAAATATCTTTCTTCTTATCATGATTCAGTAATAAGTATAGGAATTTTGTTGTGAAATTATGCAAATTGTGTTGTGCCAATTAGGAGCAATAATATTCTTTACCCTTACTAGAGATGCTATAAAGAACATTGGCTAATTTAAAGTTTGAATAGTTCTGAAGACCGGCTAGGCAGGGAAGATACTAGCTCTCACACTAGAGTTCCCTCAATTTCCTCCACCTGGGACTAACATTCTCATATCAGAACCTAAAATAATAAACCAAGTTAGGGACTTTAACCTGTCACTTTAAAGTCCTCTAACTCTACACCCATCAATGAATATTTTCCTATTTATTTGCACTCAATCATATGAACTGCCACTCACGCTTAAGCGTGGGGTCTCAGTGCTTGGGGCGGCCTTCTCTGTTTAACTGACGCTTAAATGCCAGATCTGGCGCTTAGGCGCCAAAATTCTTTTGCACAAATTTTCACCTTTTTGCTCCAAATTTGATCATTTTTCACTCCTTTAAGCATTCTTTTCCATTTTTACTTGTATCTACAAGAAAAACACAAAAATACCTTCCCTTAAAGCGCAATATATCAAAAATAGGCATAAAAATTTGTCTAAAAATACTATATTTTATAGGTGCATCAGAGCTACAATTAAAAATATTGAGAATCATTTGAGACAAATAACAAATTTATTAAGTAATAGATCCCAATGAATGCTTCCTAGTAATACTAAAGTAAATCCAAGCGGAAGAGAATTGGAAGGTAGAGTTCAAAAAGAGACTGAAGTAGAGAAAAAAGAAATTGAAGAGCCTGAAGAGGGTGCTCCGAACGGTTTAAAGAGACCTATTTCTCCACTTAAAGTTGACTTATAAAAACCACCACCTCCATTTCCTCAAAGGCTCTAACAATAAAAGTTTGATAAAAAATTTTCAAAATTTTTGTAAATTTTTAAAAATCATACAATTAGTATTCTATTTGGTGAAACCTTAGAACAAATGACAAGTTATGTGAAGTTTATGAAGGATATTCTTAAAATGAAAAGGATGTTCGAAGATAACAAGATTTTTGTACTTAATGAGGAGTGCAATGCTATAATTCAGAAAAAGCTTTCTAAAAAACTTAAAGATCCTGATAGCTTCACAATTCCATGAGCAATAGGAGACAGATTTTATGGGAAAGCCTTATGTGATTTAGGTGCAAGCATTAACCTTATGCCATTATCAATAATTAAGAGATTGGGATTAGGAGAAATATCCCCTACTATGGTAACTCTGCAGTTAGCAGACCGTTCAATAACATAGCTTAAAGGAGTTATAGAAGATGTCTTAGTGAAAGTGGATCAATTTATCTTTCCTGTTGATTTCAATGTGCTAGACATGGAGGAAGATAAGGAGATACCTATCTTTTTGGGGAGATCTTTCCTAGCTATAGGAAGAGTAATGATAGATGTGAAAAAAAGGGAATTAACTATGCACGTCAATGATCAGAAAGTTATGTTTAATATTTCCAAATCAATGAAATATCTTGTAAAACGTAAAGATGATGAATGCTATAGAATGGATGTGAT
Source organism: Phalaenopsis equestris (assembly GCF_001263595.1). NCBI lineage: Eukaryota > Viridiplantae > Streptophyta > Magnoliopsida > Asparagales > Orchidaceae > Phalaenopsis > Phalaenopsis equestris. The sequence continues at coordinate 49,499 of NW_018165777.1, read as the reverse complement.
AAGAAATCTAAGTAAATGTCATTTCAAAACAACTTATGAAGAGAAATCTAAAATGAAAGAGCTGGAACACGAGCAAGAAGTGGATTTAGATCAGTTTAAAAATTTTTATGAGGAAGATTCAAATTATGTTCGAGAATTTTTGAAGTTTTGGACACGACAGAGAAAGTTAAATCATATTGTCCATCAATTGATAAACCCCTTGAGCTTGTATTCAAGTTACTTCCTAAACATTTGAAGTATGCTTTTTAGGTGATTCCTCAACATTATCTGTTATAATTTCCTCAAAATTAACTTCAAAAGAAGAAATGAGCTTAATGAAAACTTTGAAGAGTTACAAAAAAGCCTTTGGATGGACAATTGCTGGTATAAACAGAGTTACAAAAAGCCTTTGTTTTGGGACATCAAATTTCAGAAAATGATATGGAAGTAGACCCTGCAAAAATTCAAGTGATCGCTATTTTACCTCATCTAACAAGTGTGAAGGAAATTACGAGTTTTTTAGGACATGCTGGATTCTATATGCGGTATATTAAAAACTTTTCAAAAGTTTCTAAGTCTCTATGCCATTTACTTGAAAAAGATGTAATTTTTAATTTTGACAAGGAGTGCCTAAAAGCTTTTGGAGTGCCTAAATTGACAAGGAGTGCCTAAAAGCTTTTGAATTATTAAAAAAAAGTAGTCACTGCACTGATTATTGTTTCACTAGATTTGGAAAAATCTTTTGAATTGATTTGTGATGTTAGTGATTATGATATTGGAACTGTTTTAGGATAAAAGCATGATAAGATTTTCAAAGTTATCTACTATGCTAGTAGAACTCTTAAAGAAGCTCAAATTAATTATACCACAAATGAGATAGAGTTATTAGCAGTAGTATATGATTTTGATAAATTAAGATCATACTTAATTGGAACTAAATGTGTTATGCATACTGATCATTATGCTATTAAATATTTAATGAAAAAGAAGGTTGCAAAACCAAGAGTTATAAGATGGATTCTTCTTTAGCAAGAATTTGACTTTGAGATAGTAGATAGAAAGGGAGTTGAGAATCAAATTGTTGATCATCTATCCAGGCTTGAATTAGAAAAACCACTATGTTTTGAAAGAGAGACTAAAGAACATTTTTCGGATGAGGAACTTTTCAATGTTAATGAGCGGTGTGTTCCATGGTATGTCGACATTGTGAACTTCATTGTTAGTGATATTATACTCTATGGAATGACATACCAACATAAGAGGAAATTTTTTATCTGAAGCTAAGACTTATTTTTGGGATGACCCGTTTTTTATATAAATAAGGAAAGGATCTTATTATTTGAAGATGTGTGCCTTTAGAAGAAACTTATGAAATTATCCAAAAATGTCATAATTTTGATTTTGGAAGACGTTTTGGTGTTGATAAAATAACATACAAAATTCTGCAATCTGGATTTTATTGGTCTACAATCTTCAGAAATGTTAACACTTATTTTAAAACTTATGATTGATGTCAATGAGTAGGCAATATTCTTAGGAGAAATGAGATATCCCTCAATTATGTATTAAAAGTTGAGATATTTGATGTTTGAGGATTAGATTTTATGGGATCATTTATATCATCTTTCAGAAATTTATATATATTGTTAGCAGTAGACTATGTATCCAAATGGTAGAAGATACCTCGATATAATGCTCAAAGTGTTGAATTTTTTTTTAAAATGAATATATTTTGTAGATTTGGGATGTCGGTAGTGATTATAACTGACCGGAGAAGTCATTTTAGAAATTCAATGATGGAGAAATTATTAAAGAAATATCATATTAACCATCAAATTATTACTACTTATCATCCTCAGAGAAGTGGTTTGGATAAATTATCCAATCATGAAATTAAAAGAATATTGGAAAAATCAGTGAATCCAACTAAAATGGATTGGTTAGTCAAACTTGACTATGCTTTGGGGGCTTATAAGACTGCATACAAAACTCTTATAGGAATGTCCCCATATAGGCTAATATTTGGGAAAGCTTGTCATGCACCAGTTGAACTTGAGCATAAAACATATTGGGTTATTAAAGAATTTAATTATACTTTAAATGATGTTGGTTAGAAAAGACTATTGTAATTAAATGAGTTTGAAGAGATAAGAAATGAATCTTATGAAAGTGTTAAGATTTACAATAAAAAGATGAAGATGTGGCATGATCAGAGGATTATTACTAAAAATTTTGAGCTAGAATAGCAAGTTTTGCTTTATAATGCAAGTTTAAGATTATTTGCACGCAAACTTAAGTCTAGATGGATGGGCCCATTTGTTGTGTAGAAAGTTTATCCCTATGGAGCTATGGATATCGAAGATCCTAAAATTGATAAAATATTCAAAGTTAATGGTCACAGGCTGAAACCTTACTTTTTAGGTGAACAACTTAAATTGAATGATCTTATGTTGTTGGGTTAACCAGAATAAACACTTGTTGCATTTGGCTTACGATGTTAAACCAAGCACTCTATCGGAGGCAACCAATAGTTATTGGTGTGTTTGTTTTGAATGTTATGTTGTTGTGCTTGATTTAGAAAATTTTGGTAGTATTTTGAATATATAATGATTTAGTAATTATTCTAAGACCTTAAAAGATGACTTAGAAATGTTAGAACAAGTTTTTGGATGTTAGGCTGACCTGTACTAAATTTAGCACTAGCGCTTAAGTGGCAATATCCGGCGCTTAAGCGCAACAGTTAAAAACATGTGCAAATTTCAGATTCTAGAAGTTTTAACAGTGATTTGGTTAGCTTTATCATGGGATAGTAGTTCTAAGATGTGCCTATGAGTTATAAGGGAGGTTTAGAGCCTATAAGTAGAAGGGTTATGAGGAGAAGTCTCACCACGAGAGACTAAAGAACATTTTTCGGATGAGGAACTTTTCAATGTTAATGAGCGGTGTGTTCCATGGTATGTCGACATTGTGAACTTCATTGTTAGTGATATTATACTCTATGGAATGCTATGGAATGACATACATACCAACATAAGAGGAAATTTTTATCTGAAGCTAAGACTTATTTTTGGGATGACCCGTTTTTTATATAAATAAGGAAAGGATCTTATTATTTATGATCAGACAAAGGCGACAACAAATGTCAAAAGGAAGCTATTCAAGTATAAATCATTATAATTTGTTATGAAGGATGTCTCAGACGTTTTGGTGTTGATAAAATAACATACAAAATTCTGCAATCTGGATTTTATTGGTCTACAATCTTCAGAAATGTTAACACTTATTTTAAAACTTATGATTGATGTCAATGAGTAGGCAATATTCTTAGGAGAAATGAGATATCCCTCAATTATGTATTGAAAGTTGAGATATTTGATGTTTGAGGATTAGATTTTATGGGATCATTTATATCATCTTTCAGAAATTTATATATATTGTTAGCAGTAGACTATGTATCCAAATGGTAGAAGATACCTCGATATAATGCTCAAAGTGTTGAATTTTTTTTTAAAATGAATATATTTTGTAGATTTGGGATGTCGGGAGTGATTATAACTGAGTAGTGATTATAACTGACCGGAGAAGTCATTTTAGAAATTCAATGATGGAGAAATTATTAATGAAATATCATATTAACCATCAAATTATTACTACTTATCATCCTCAGAGAAGTGGTTTGGATAAATTATCCAATCATGAAATTAAAAGAATATTGGAAAAATCAGTGAATCCAACTAAAATGGATTGGTTAGTCAAACTTGACTATGCTTTGGGGGCTTATAAGACTGCATACAAAACTCTTATAGGAATGTCCCCATATAGGCTAATATTTGGGAAAGCTTGTCATGCACCAGTTGAACTTGAGCATAAAATATATTGGGTTATTAAAGAATTTAATTATACTTTAAATGATGCTGGTTAGAAAAAACTATTGTAATTAAATGAGTTTGAAGAGATAAGAAATTGGTTAGAAAAGACTATTGTAATTAAATGAGTTTGAAGAGATAAGAAATGAATCTTATGAAAGTGTTAAACAAACCCTTTACATTAGTTGTAGGGGCATCTACTTCTCGTTCTGCGTCACTTTAAAACATTATGGACCAAGTCATGATTCAATAATTGGATATAGTTAATATTCAGAACCAGATTGGAGAAGTTGGAGCGAGAAATGCTTATAACGATGAGTATAAATAGAGGAATGTTCAACATGATATAGCTTTTGAGGAAGCTATGGTTAGATATGTTAGGGGTGAATCCAATGTGGAATTTGTTAGGTGAACAACTTACATTGAATGATCTTATGTTGTTGGGTTAACCAGAATAAACACTTGTTGCGTTTGGGATGATGATTGATATTTTTAGGAGTTTAGTTTATTTGTTTGGTTGTCTGATTGTTTGTTATGTTGATTAGATGTTATGTGGTTAACATTTATAACTAATGTCGTAAAAACTTTTATTATGTGATGTGAACTTAAAATTGTAATAGTAACTATAGATTTATACTTTTCCTGCATTTTTAGTATTTTTAGTCTTTGTTTCTATTTTTAATTCTCAGCAAATTCTTTAGAATATATTATGCCTCATTTAATGCTTTAAAGCCTTGTTGACCTCACATTTGGTTGAGGTTTAGTTTTCCCTCTTTAGTAGCCTAAGGTCTAGCCATAGGATTTTCCTACTGACTATTCTTAGAAAACTAGACATGGAACCCTCACCATTAGAAATTCTACCCTCTTCTCTACTCAACTTGAAGTTCCAAATATTGGTCCTAACCTCTAACACTTAGTAGGTGGGGTCACTATAAGGGAAACTCAAGATGAGTCACCCTTAGGACTGCTGGACCAAAGTGTTGACCCTGGGTGTTGGTCTAGGGCTAAGGCACTTACTTGCAATCACGTACACTCACAATCACTCACAACCCTAAACTCAAATTTCTAGCCTAGGTCCCTTGATTTTTTTTCCTTGTTTTTTTTTTTATACTCATGTGGAAGGTCCCCTAAGCCTACCAGCCATAGGGATATGGGTTGACTACGAAAAGTACATAAATGACCCAAAATGGGATTTCCTTCAGTCCATGGCTCATTTAGGGTGATTAGTTACCCAATCCTATCAAAAATACCCATCTTGGTCTTTTGCCCTAAACACCCCCGAATTACCTAAACACCCTTGAAACCCTAAACTTTGCCAGAATTGCCAAGTTTTCCCAAAATACCCAAATTTGATCAAAACTCATTTCAAACCTTTTGAAAACTTACAAACATCCAAATTACCCAAAATCTCCAAAAATGGCCAAATTACCAAAATACCCCTCCATAGCCCAAAATTCCAAAAATTCCAAAAAATTCCCAGAAAATCTCAATAAAATCATAAATATTCCTAATTTCATTTTTCTCAACTACCACATGACCCAATTTTGCCAATTTGACAATCTTTAGCCAAAACCCCCAAATTTGCCTTTAAGAACCAAAATTTCCCCAAACTCAACTCAAATGTCCATCAATTCGATTTCAATTGACCCCAAATCCAATCCTAAACTCAAATTAACTTTTGATATGGCCAAATTAAACCAAATCCAAGCTTAAGTGGCCCATGATTTGAGCCCAATTTTGATTTAGGTCAAAACCCTAATTTTGACCATATGACCTAATCTCACCAAATTGAACCCATATCTTAGTCAATTGGCCCCAATTAATGTTGGAAATCATTATAACATTCATACACATCAAAATTAACCATCAATTGGCCTTGGTGAAGCCTAAAATCTATTTGATTTTGGCTTAAATCCAAAATTCCCAAATTTAACTTTAAATTGGCTAAGTCCCCAAATTTCACTCAATTGATTGGCTTAACCCCCAAATTGGAATCCAATTCATGTTGAAAACTCTTCATGGGGTCCATATTGATGATTTAAAACAATAAATTTGGAATTATTCTAAGGCTAACCCAAGTTAAACCCAAGCCTAGCCCAACATGACCAAATTAACTAAAATTCAAAATTCCCTCAAATTGACCCTTCAATTGAGCTCAAAACCACTTCCATCCTTCACCAAAATTGTTCCTTATGATCATATACACCAAATGAAACATTTATTTAGGCCAATTGACATTGATAGCCTAGACCAAACCCAAGATTTGGTCATTTGCACTCACTTGGACCCATGCACTAAATGTGACCTAACC
>NW_018165777.1:42690-43255 GCF_001263595.1 Phalaenopsis equestris | reverse complement strand
TCCAAATCAAAGCACATTTGCATTAAATTGTTGTGATGGATTCCTCTGGATGCCTTGAGCACCTAGCCACCTCCCCCTGGCCGGCCAGCCAGCCTAGTGGCTGGAAAAGCTCAAAACTGAGAGCCAACCCCATGGGACTTAACCCAAATCAAGCATAGAGGCCAGCTCAACAAAATTGAGTTGTAGAGCTCCTCTGTTCTCCATCTAAGCACCACAATGCACCCAAACTTGTGCCCTGAGAGCCACCCCATGGCCATTTTTATAAGAACTCACCTCCACGACCATGGGAGGTGTGCTAAAATTTTCTCAGAGAAAGCTTCCCAAATCACTCATAGAGCTTCCTTGAGACCTCAAGAGCCCATTCCAATCACTCCACTACCTCGATTCCCCCTGTCTAACCCTAATTTTGAGCTTGAAAATTTGGGCAAAAAGAGGACATCTATAAAAATTCCACTAAACTTCAATTTCTTGTGCCCACACCTTCAGAGGACATCTATAAAACTTCCACTAAACTTCAATTGCTTGTGCCCACACCTTCACAACAGCAAGAGAAGACAAAGCACAA
>NW_018165777.1:40842-42522 GCF_001263595.1 Phalaenopsis equestris | reverse complement strand
TATAAAACTTCTCCTCCTCCCGAGCCTATTTTGATTCTCCATTTGCTTAGGCTTGATTTCATGATGCATATACTGTATGGATGTATTCGTCTCACTTAGACAAGCACTTTAAAAAAAAATTCACTTAATTTTGTTGAGAAATGAGAGAGATCTTAAGCATCAAAGGTGGACGATTCTTGGCCTAAGCTATCGAGACAATGACAACGTGTCGTCCGATCGCGTGTGTATTGAATGGACAACCAAGATGAAGCCGGACAACGCGTGGAGTTTCGGAGCCGTCGTAGGATGACGGGGTGCCGTGTGGATAAGTAGAAAAATAGGGCTTTTTATATTTATTTAAACTCCGTAAACTTCAAAAATCCATAACATTGTGTAGAAAAATCATAAAAATAAAATAAAAATACCCACTTGCTCAGTGAATAGAGGAGAACAATGTGGAATAAATTTTAAGTCCATTTGATGCATATTTTATTTTTGTTTAATTAAACACTATTTTAATCATTTGATTCTCCATGCATATTGACACATCACCTTGGCTTGAAAATTTGGCATGTTGTAGCCTCTGTCAGGGGAAACATCATCTGATTTTTCCAAAGTCAGAGGAGGTTGCTAGACAGAGATCCATATTTTTCAAATTTTTGCACATTATCATATTTTTCAAATTTTTGCACATCCATATTTTTCAAATTTTTGCACATTATTTCCTTAAAATAGTCATGAAAATTTGCATGTTAATTAGAAAATTCCAAGAAAAATTTGAAAGGTCCACCATGACGAGAGGATCCTTTGAAAATAATTTCACGAGTTAAGTCATTAAGAATAAACTTAAACATTTAAAATACACCTAATTTTAACAAACTCTAAATCATTAAGATAACTAATTTTGGAAAATATAAACATTTAAATGACTTGATTTTTTATCTCCACTGTGGTTCATAAAAATTTCAAAATATTTCGAGTTCATTTGATAGCTTAACTTAATTTCTAAAGATAAACATTACTTCTGGCATTTAAATGATTTTTTAAAAATCAAAATATGACAAAAAATTATTAAACTTAGTTTTTTGAGTTCTCTGTAATCAGGAGTATTTTCTAAAAATAAAACAATATTTAGAATAAAAACTTAATTTTTAGCCTATTTTAAATATTTAAATAATTAAAGATCCATAAAAATCACAAAAGTAATAAAACTCATGGAAATGTTCTAAAGTGCTTCCTAAGCACTTAAAAATAATTGGATTATTTTTCTTGATTTTCTAAATAAAGATACAAAATTTTAAAGCTTAAAATAATTTTTTAAAGGCCAAAAATGAGTTTTCACTAAAAATAATTCCAATAAATCAAATAAAATTCAAAAAAATATAAAATCTTCTCCTAGAAAAATATAAAATCTTCTTCTCTGAGTTCTTTGATCTGAGGAAAACCTTTCAAAAATACAAAACTTAATTTTCCCCATTTAAAATATTTTATATTAATAAATACTCTAGAACTTAATAAAATCGTCATGAACTTAAAGTAATTCTGAAAATTCAAATAAAATTCAAAAAAACATAAAATTTGGTCCAATAGTTTCTTGGGTCTAGGTCTGCCTCTAGAAAAAATTTCAAGGGATTAAGATTTACCTTTACCTCTGATCTTAATTTGGATTTTTGAAACACAAGGGGTTAATTGGTAGAAACC
>NW_018165777.1:39854-40623 GCF_001263595.1 Phalaenopsis equestris | reverse complement strand
GGTGACTTAGGCTAAATCAAAATTGACTAAATGAGGATTAAAGAAATAAACATAATTAAATCAAACATCCTTGAAACACCACTAAGCCCAATTAGGTTTAAAAATTTTGCTAAGTGTTCAAATTACACTAACTTCCCCTTCAAGGGAATTCACTCACATAATTTTCAAATTAAATGATAAATGATAAGTACCCTTTTCTTAGAGATAATTGAGACATCAATTTTCATTGAGCATTAAGGGTATTTACAGGATGAATTATTAAGCAACAGAATAAGTTTAAATGAACTCGGGATTTTCCACCAGGCAGCGAGAGAGCAGCACGGACCTGCTTCTTTCTCTAGATCTGTTGGATACCTCGGAGATCTACTAGCTTAATATACTGCGCTTAACAAAATCATCCTTGATTGAACTCCTAAGGACCCACCAAGATATGACATAGAGTTAGGAAAACTATAAAAACCTCTTTACCTCTATATAAATTGCCTACTCTTTACCTCTATATAAATTGCCCTGACATGCATTTTACTTTACCTCTATATAAATTGCCTGACATGCATTTTAAGTTTCAGGTGGTGGAACGAGAAGACTCGCCAGGTACGCTTTTACAGTTTTCAGAGTTGTCTTTCTTATACTTTCATACTGTACTTTTATACCCGCAAATTTGCATGCTAAACAACGATATCACCCTACATGAAAACTAAAACTATCAGGATAGCCCCAAAACCAAAACCAAAACTAAAATCAACCAAGATAAAATTCACCCCCACAA
>NW_018165777.1:39334-39761 GCF_001263595.1 Phalaenopsis equestris | reverse complement strand
CCTACGGTTGCTAACGAGGCTTCCCACGGTCTAAATGAAATTATAGAACTCATTAAGTTGATTTTAGTAAGTTCATTGGACTAAGTGAATCCAATAAAAAATAGTGGTGCTGGAACGAGGGAATCGTAGGATCCTAACCGGTGTCGCTTTAATCAACTTTAACATGTCCCCATAACATTTAAAGAACTTCAACCATAGGGCCACTTGATTTGACATCATAACTTGACACACTATAAAACTCAAACTCGTCATGACAAAGAGCTTTAACCTAGCATGGTGGGCAACACGACCATCTTCAACAACAAAAAGTGTCTTCCCCAACTAACTTAATATTCCTTCCTTAAAATTAAACAACAAAGCCATAGGACTTCGAGGTTGCTTTCTTATGCAACGTAAATCCTCACCTTATCTTTAGGTTTTTGTATAG
>NW_018165777.1:36748-38893 GCF_001263595.1 Phalaenopsis equestris | reverse complement strand
AATGGGGACAAGCTTTTCTCTCCATTCAAATCAAGAAATATTATTTTCACACATCGGTAATGTGTTCATGTCCCTCTTGGACCAAATTAAAATTACCTTTTTTCCGTTGGCATACTTTACCCATTTCTGTCTTGGGAAAGTACGGTCAACTCTTTTGAACTTAAGGATCATCTGTTCAACCATCTTTGAACATAGTGCTGTTCAACCATCTTTGAATAGAGGGGTTTAGAAGGCTATTAAGGACTCTTTAAATTTTCATGTGGGGTCAGACCCCCAATAGGTGTGTCGGTGGACTAGTTCCACCTAGGCATTTTCTGCCACTAAATAGGTCCCGGACTGGGTCCTAAAATACTCCACATCCCCCTTCCAAATTTGATTTGCTATTTCGTGAATTAAACCAAATTGTGTTGTGTTGCGCACTTCGAAAAGTTTCTTATATTAATTAAATTTTACACCTTTTTAAACAAAGATTTTAAAATACCCATAAATTAAGACCCGCCCGGTCTACAGATCAACCTCTACTTTCAGTGCTTGCACTAAAAATTATGAGGTTTTGACCCTATAGCTAACCCTGAAACTTTCTTTTTTCAAGCCCGCTGCAAGGGCCTACCCAACGCTGACCTTTTCCTGCAACCTGCCAACGGACCCTAGCGCCTGTAACGTCGCTCCCACCATAAAGTTCGGAGCTGGATTTGAAGATCTCGAGGTCATCCTCGGGAAAGCCCTATTTGTAGTAATGAAGATCGCCGCTCTAGAAATGCATGAGCCATCTGCAGAATTTAACATGAACTGCCTTCAAGACTTCCCTGCCTGCAAGAAGGCTAAAGCTACTACCAACACGACACCCGTCAATCCCGCTAGCCCCGCTGCTGCTAAGGGGAAAGAAGTTATGATTATTGAGGATCCAACTGAGGGATTAACTGTCCCACCACCCGTGTTTGAAATTGGATTAAGTTTGAGGATTGTACCGCTCACCTGAACTCAAAGGGGGAATCACAACAGAAGAGTTTGGAGGGCCATCAAAACCCAGGCTCTTGAGAAGACACCCGTTGAGGAGGAGCCTCATCAAGTTGAAGAAGTGTTATCGGAAATTTATCCAATCCTGCGAGGAAGTAGATTCCATCCTCTGATAGATACCAAGGGATATGAGAGTATCCAAAGGATCGCTGTTGCATTACCGTCACTTCATGGACACGGTGAGGAGAGAAATAAGTTCACTCCTATCACTTGAGTTAGTGTAGTTTTCAGAAGGCTTGCTACCAAAGAAGGATGTTCAGTTAGCGAGTTACTTAAACGAGTGGGAGATGCAATTTCTCCTCGCATGAAGAAAGAAATTTTGAAGGGCGTCAAATTCGTCAGATAGTCCTACAAGACAACTGGAGTGCTACCTACTCACATCCCCATTTGGTTCTTTTAAGGAATAGAATTGATACCACAGTGATTATTACTGATTATATTGTCACCGGGACCGCTGGTCGTCGACCGGCTAAGTCGAGACTGGGTCCGAAGATCTTACCCATCACCCATTATGGAGATATTCCTACAATCCCAAAGACAAAGACGAGACGATTACCTGGCAATGTAGCTGGTCTACACCACGGGGAGCATACTTTCCCTCTACATACCGATGTTTCTGCTAAGACGCTCCGTCTTGAGACATCTTCATCAAAAAAGAAAAAGGTATGGGTACCCAAGGTCACTGGACCGATACAGTTCTGTGAGCCCGTAGAATAGGAAGTGAAACCAGTGTTTGAAATATCTGATATTGTCGCAACAATAGCCAGTGGGATGGAGGAACAAGTAGAGGATGTCCATCAGAGTCCTCCAGATCTTAAAGCAATTAAGGAATCGATAATTAAGAAAAAAGTTGAGAAACTCAGGATTGAGATTTCTGAGTTGGCTCGAGAACACGGAGTTTATGTCGATAGCGACAATGAAAATTTTGATTACAACGATTACCTGGAGGAGGATTTCATGGATGTCCATGTGATCGAAACCAGAGCCATTACATCTACGCCTGAGGCTCAACTTCAGATCGAAGAGAACGCCGTAGATGAGTTGTGTAGGGTTATCCTTCTAAGGGATGAGCAGGTTAGTCTACTAGAGAAAAGAATGGAAGAGATGACTGCAGCTGTGACTGCCACG
>NW_018165777.1:34333-36660 GCF_001263595.1 Phalaenopsis equestris | reverse complement strand
GAGTTCAAGCAATTGGTGGCTCAAGTGCAGGATACCTTAGCTCAATCCAAGGGCGGTGCGTCAATTTTGAAGGGTAGACCTTACCCAAAGGAGTTCGATGCCGACATGCTTTTCCCCAAGCATTTTGTGGCCCCAAACTTCAAAATATACGATGAGACTTGAAATCCCAGACAACATATAGCGCATTTTCGAGCTAGTTGTGGCAACACAAGAAATAATGAAGCTCTACTCTGCCAGCAGTTCGTCAGCAGCTTGTCAGGAATTGCTTTTGATTGGTATGCTGACTTGCCCAATGGGTCAATTAAAACATTTTCTAAATTAGAACAATTGTTTGTGAAAAGATTTCTCGGGGCACAACACCACGTATCTATTGGAGAGCTCATGATGGAAAAGCAAAAGTCTAGCGAAACTTTGGTAGACTATATTTTGAGGTGGAGAAACCTTAACATGAAATGTGAACCTCAGCTACAGGAACATCATGCCATTGAAATTCTACTTAAGAGCATTCATGGGCCAGTAGCTTTCATGCTTAAGGGACTCACCATCAAAACCTTTGAGAAGCTACTCAGTAAAGCTAGCAGTCTTCCAGAAAATATAAAGCACATGAAGCCACATGAAAAGGCTAAGGTGGCCAAAGTGTTCAAAAATAAATTAGAAGTAGTAGCGACTGTCGACAAAGGAAAGCAGCTGATAAAGATATATTCAGAAAAACATTGTCAGTCCTCTCAGAAATAGAATAATCAATCCAACCAGCGGCCGCCTCAAGAAGGAGCACTTCGAACAGGGGATAAACGAATATCCCTATTAGAGCGGCATAAAGTTTTGTATTCCTTCAAGGATGAAGTTGTACAAAAAATATTTAGGAGTCTGATGAAGAAGCCAGAATTCAAACTACTGGATCCAAGGAAGTCCGAAGAGATGGATAAGAAGAATGAACCAAATTATTGCCGATACCACCGGTTGCTTGGGCACACTATAGAAAAATGCTTCATCTTTAAAGACTGGCTAGGAACCTTAAAGAAGAGAAGGAGTACTTGAGAGAACCTGGAAAAGGTTCCATAAACATGATTTCAGCTGAGTCAATCTCCCCAATCAATCTGTATACTGGAACCGATGGATGAAGTACAACTTGGGATGTACTCAAGAGGGTCCTTAATTAAACTCAGGATTCATCAAAACAAGCTTCTACGAATATCGAAGAAGAATGGAATTAAGTTTGGAGCAGATCATCCAAGAAAATACTAAACAAGATTCAGTCTGCATCAAAACAAGCCTCCATTCAGAGTGCGCAACATACCAAGCCCAAGATGAAGGTTTAGTCAGGAGATCCGTCATCGTCAAGGTCAAAGAAGAAGAAGAAAAGCGTCACTACAAAGATTGATAGCACTGGGGATAGGATAGGGGCTAACTTTACTAGATTGGTTGTCTCGGATTCGGGGACAGATCCGCGTTTGTGTCAATTTCAGAGATTTGAACAAGGCATGTTCAAAAGACGAGTTTCCACTACCTATACCGGAGATGATGGTGGATATCGCTTCAACACGTGAAATTTTCTCCTTCATGGACGGATCATCGGGATACAACCAAATTAAGATGGCTCCTGAGGACACTCACAACCTTCAGAACAACAATTGGAATTGTTTGCTACACAATGATGTCGTTCGGCCTAAAGAATGCTGGAGCAACATATTAGCATGCAAGGATGAAGATTTTTGACGACCTCATTCACAACCAAGTAGAATACTACGTGGATGATTTGGTCATCTAGAGTAAACGAAAAATAGACCATTTGTACGATTGGAGGATCGTGTTCAAACGATTACGACAATACAATCTCAAAATGAATCCCTTAAAGTGCGCCTTTGGTGTTACCTCCGAGTAATTTCTAGTATTCGTTGTCTGTCATCGGGGAATCGAGATCGACTCGGATAAGATTAAAGCTATCTTAAAAATGCCTCCCCCTAAAACTTTGAAACAACTACGTTCCTTACAAGGGAAGTCAGCATATTTGAGACGCTTTATTTTTAATCTTTCAGGTAGGTGTCAGCCTTTCTTGACATTAATTAAAAAGGAAGCCAAATTTATTTGGGAAGAGTAATGCCAGCGGGCCTTTGAGGATGTTAAAAAATATCTAATGACACCTCCTGTCTTAGCAGCCCCTATCCCAGGGAAACCGTTGATACTTTATACCGCAGCTTTAGATGACTCTCTAGGAGCCCCCTTAGCCCAAGTCAATGATGAGGGTAAAAAAAATGCGCTCTACTACTTGAGTCGTCACCTAATACCGACGGAGATAAGGTATCTGCCTATTGAGAAGCATTATCTAG
>NW_018165777.1:32302-34147 GCF_001263595.1 Phalaenopsis equestris | reverse complement strand
AGTTACCAGATGAGCAAATATTACAAATGGAATTCTCCAGTGCGCAATGCTGCGAGATGTACTTCGATGGCACTTTGTCGGCCAGATAAGACAAAGGATCAGACACAGTTATACCAGGCAAAGCAGGGATCGGTTTGATCTTTATCATACCAGATAAAGGTATGTTGAGGTTCTCATACCACCTGACAGAGTCATGCACTAATAATGAAACAGAATATGAAGCTTTAATCATTGGATTGGAAATGACAATCTCGACAAGGGAAGTCAGCATATTTGAGACGCTTTATTTTTAATCTTTCAGGTAGGTGTCAGCCTTTCTTGACATTAATTAAAAAGGAAGCCAAATTTATTTGGGAAGAGTAATGCCAGCGGGCCTTTGAGGATGTTAAAAAATATCTAATGACACCTCCTGTCTTAGCAGCCCCTATCCCAGGGAAACCGTTGATACTTTATACCGCAGCTTTAGATGACTCTCTAGGAGCCCCCTTAGCCCAAGTCAATGATGAGGGTAAAAAAAATGCGCTCTACTACTTGAGTCGTCACCTAATACCGACGGAGATAAGGTATCTGCCTATTGAGAAGCATTATCTAGCGTTAATTTTTGCCTCCCAAAAGCTTAGACATTACATGCTTTCTTTTCTCATAAGATTACCCTAATCTTGAAAGTTAATCCGTTGCAATATCTGATGACCCGACCAACACTCTCCGAACGTTTAGCAAGATGGTCAATGATCTTATTGCAATTTAATATAACTTTTGTTCCCCTCTGTGCTATCAAGGGACATATACTAGCAAACTTTCTCATTGCACACCCACTGCCAGTTGGGTCCTCTCTCAACGATGAGTTACCAGACGAGAAAATACTACAAATGGAATTCTCTTGTGCGCAATGCTGCGAGATGTACTTCGATGGCGCTTTGTCGGCCAGATAAGACAAAGGATCAGACACAGTTATACCAGGCAAAGCAGGGATCGGTTTGATCTTTATCATACCAGATAAAGGTATGTTGAGGTTCTCATACCACCTGACAGAGTCATGCACTAATAATGAAACAAAATATGAAGCTTTAATCATTGGATTGGAAATGACAATCTCAATGGATATAACAAGCATTGCCATCTATGGCGACTCCCAACTCATCATTCAACAAGTCGCTGGATAATACATAATTTTGAAACCAAGATTAGCAGAATACCATCAGTACACAATGAGACTCCTGGAGCAGATTCCTGATGTAACTTTCTACCAGATTCCTAGGGGAGATAATGCCCATGCGGATGCTTTAGAAAAACGTGCCAATGAAATAGCGTGTCCCTCGGAGGATTCCATTAAAGTCATAGTGCAAGGAAGATGAGGTTTGTCAGTGAAAGGAAGATGAGTTTTGTCTCGGATCGACTTCGAAACTCTACACAAGCTTGGAAAAGAAGAAATAATAAATACAGTTGCAGACATCAACGAAGATTGGCGCAAACCATTAATAAAATATTTGCATACTGGAAATCTGCCAAAAGACAAGTCTGAGGTGCACCACATCACAAGGAGGGCTATGTCTTACGCCCTGATTGGAAATGCTCTCTACAGAAGATCGTTCGACTAGATGTGGCTACAGTGTTTGAGCAGAGCCGAAGCATAAACTATTGTTAAAGAGGTACATGCTGGATTGTGTGGAGCTCACCAGTCAGGGCTGAAAATGAAAATGAAGATCAAAAGGCTCGGATATTATTGACCATCAATGATGTCCGATTGCATGGATTCAACCATAAGATGTCACCAATGCTAAGTGCATGGGGTGATCTTACACCAGCCTCCGAATGTGCTACACCCAACTATTGCCTCGTGGCCAT
>NW_018165777.1:27174-32228 GCF_001263595.1 Phalaenopsis equestris | reverse complement strand
AAATTACTTCTCCAAATGGGCAGAGGCAGTACCGTTATGTGAGATACAGCACAGCACATCCTTCAATTTTTCATAAGCCATATTGTCTACCGTTTTGGAGTACCGCAAAGAATAATTTCCGACAATGGGACAGCTTGCAGAAGTACAAAGGTCAACAATTTCGTCAAAAGACATACTCTACGATTTACTATCCCAGAGCAAATGGTCTGGCTGAGGCTTTCAACAAAACACTGATACAAATTTTGAAGAAAACACTGGATGAAAACAAAAGGGATTGGCACAACAAACTATTAGAAGCCTTGTGGGCCTCCCGGCCCCCCCCTCTGTGTCCACCCTATATGCTTGTGTACGGAACCGAGGCCGTACTACCGCTAGAAATCCAGACACCATCTCTCAGAGTTGTAGTTGCCAACCAACTCATAACGGAAGAAAGCACAAAGTCAAACTTGAAGAACTAGAGAGTCTCAAGGGAAAATGACTGGAAGGACAACAACATTTGGAGCTTTATCAGGTGAAGATGGTATAGGCCCAAGACAAATTGGTCCGCCCAAGGACATTCAAAGTTGGTGACCTCGTACTTGTGCTCAAAAGACCTATTCTTGCACGCCGCGTGGAAAATTCGAGCCAACTTGGGAGGGACAATTTGTCATTCAAAAGGTCTATACAAGAGGAGCCTACCAGTTAGTGGTCTTCTAGGGCAAAAGACCTATGTTACCAATAAACAGACGGTATCTGAAAACCTATTACGCAACCTAACGCTGCTTGCTTCTACTTGCTTTGAAACTTTGAAACTTTGACTATTTTAGGGTCATCTATGTGTCCAAATGTCTATGGCTGGGTCCAAATTTTGTAATTAAAATGCAATATAATGAAAATTTTGAGAAAGAAATTTTTAACTTCCAATTTTCTCCTTTCCGTATAATGTTCCAGAAAAATTTAACAAAACTCATACATAAAGTAAATGATTCATTTCACTAAAAAAACTAAAATTTACTTTAATTAAATAATTTGTTTTGTTCTTATTCATGTTGTTCTTGTTCATGCCAAGCTTCGGCCCACTGATTTTTACCTGTCGTCTGCAGAAAAAATGTCAGGACAGGCTGATCTTTGCTTTCCAGGATGGTTGGAACCTCGCATTAAATGAGGAGATGGCGCAGCGGGGCGGTACCATAGTCTTCAACGTGGATTTCAACCAGGTTGACATGGACTACGAGGGTCCTCTCATGGACATAGTCAGCTACAAAGAGAAAGAGAGACTACCTTCACTAGTGAGAGTGACCGCTAAAGATAATGTATCACTTAAAGGCAAGAACGTGATAGCAGAGCAAGATCCGATGGAAGGGCCCAGCCGTCTGCCCTCCATGGTAGCTACACCTGCTGAAGGCCTAATAACCGCCAATAACAAACAACTACAAAGTACTCTGCTTTGCAGGACGCAACGCAGGAACGCCAGTCGCAAGAAGTAGAGAGATTTTCTACTACAAGAACGCAAACGTCAAAGAGAGATGAATAACTTGCTCACCCCTATTCCAGAGGGGCATATTTAAAGGCATATTTACGATCCAGACCTGAAAGAAACTTCTGCTAGCTTACCCACCACGGATGAAGAACCAGGGTTTACAGGGTTTGTGACAGAGTTAAACACACTTTCAGTTTCAAATGTTTTGTGCCAGGGTTGTCCGACATGCAACGTTGAAATACCGGACGGGACATCAGCTACGGGCGCATTTGTAGAATGCCCGGATTGCAATGTTCTGCATCTACAATGTTTCAGTACTTTGGAAGAGTATACTTCTAGCACCAACGAGTCTCAGACTTTGGATTTCATGATGGATGAACCATATGTCCCACTGGGGACAGATCAGTATGTACCGTGGAGCCCAGAGTCATATATCCCACTAGTAGCTGAGTCTCATATTTCAGATCAACCACCACCAGTTTGGGTTCCTGCCGATGCTTGAAGGAAGGAACGACCACGACAACTGCCAACCCATGGCATGGTAGAATACTACAAGATAAGTAAAGTAAATAAAAGAGAATTCGAGTTTTATGAAGAAATTCAGGGAAAGTTCGTCAACATATTGGAAGGCCTGGAACTGTACACCAAGGTTTTCTCTGAGACTGATTAAAATAGCATTCTGGACTGTATCTTCGATTTAAGAGATAGAGGCCGAGTGGGCATTCTCATGGAAAGGACATATTCTGAGCCAAAGAAATGGATGAGAGGAAAGGGAAGAATCACCATCCAGTGTGGTTGTTGTTATAACATCACAAGAGAGGGGAATCCACCAAGTATCCTCAGACATGATCAAGTAGATCCGCTACCGCCAATGATAAAATGGATGAAATGGAATATTCTACCTGCTGTCTGCATTCCCACCAGTTGCATTATCAATATTTATGAAGAGGGTGATTGCATTCCCCCGCACATTGACCATCATGATTTTTTGAGGATTTTCTGCACGGTCTCATTCATGAGTGAAAACAATATTCTATTTGGGAAGGAAATCGATATCGTCGGCTCTGGTGAATTTAGAGGTTCTATGGAAATTCCTCTACCAATCGGTTCAGTACTCATTCTTAAAGGCAGCGGTGCAGACGTTGCCAAACATTGCATTCCAGGAGTACGACAACGTAGGGTGTCAGTGACTTTTTGCAGGATGGATGATAGTAAAATGCTATATGAATTCCAGCAGGACCCAAAATTGGAGGAGTTACTTCCATACGAGCTGTGAGGAGGTTAAACTTCCAAGTACATGCGAAGTGAACTTTTATCCTGGAGCATGAATTAGAAGGTCTGCTTGATCAGGAGCTCAACATACCTGGTACAGAGGGTTCACTTTCTTTCTTTTAACAACATAACATGTATCTGATGTATTCAGTCTACAATGTATTCATAGCATGAGATGTTCTCGATGTATTTATACATGGACTACATAATGTACCTTTTTGAGGCATTAGCCTATGTTCAATTTATGACATCTTTATTGGAGCAAATTAATGGAAATTTCTCTCAAATTGCGCCTTTTTGTCAGTTTCCTTTTTGTGCGATGGAAGAAAGCCACGAACCACACGTTGGTTCAGAATTTCAATGACCAAAGAACGAAACAACAAATCTTTAACAATAAATAAAATTTAAATAAAAATAATCTTAAAAAAATAAAAAACAAAATAAATTTCTTTTAAAAATCAACCGATTAAAATTAAAACTTTAAAGATATATTTTGAAAAATTAAATGTGATAAAAATCTGTTGAGTGGATTCTCTCATTTTCAGAGTTTCTTACTCTTTGTGCGCGCAACACAACTTTCTTTATCTTCGTTAATTCTCTTTACATCCTCGCAAAATTTATCATTCTGCACAAAACCCCACAAAACTCTATAAATCTTCTTCAACAAAATCAACATTTCCACATAACACACTTCTGCAAATTCAACACCACAAGCTCTTTGTAAATTTCAATTCTTACATCTTCAAATCAATACCTAAATTCTGATTCTCACCTTTCGAGGTCGATACTTAAATTTAGACTCTCTCCTCTTGGAATTGATACCTAAATTTTAATTCTTACATCTTTGAATCAATACCTAAATTCTGATTCTCACTTTTCGAGGTCGATACCTAAATTTCGACTCTCTTCTCGGAATTGATACCTAAATTTCAATTCTTACATTTTTGAATCAGTACCTAAATTCTGATTCTCATCTTTTGAGGTTTCAAGGTCGATACCTAAATTTTGACTCTCTCCTCTTGGAATTGATACCTAAATTTCAATTCTTACATCTTCAAATCAGTACCTAAATTTTGATTCTCACCTTTCAAGGTTGATACCTAAACTTTGGCTCTCTCCTCTTGGAATTGATACCTAAATTTCAATTCTTACATCTTCAAATCAGTACCTAAATTTTGATTCTCACCTTTCAAGGTTGATACCTAAACTTTGGCTCTCTCCTCTTGGAATTGATACCTAAATTTCAATTCTTACATCTTTAAATCAATACCTAAATTCTGATTCTCACCTAATTTTGACTCTCTTCTCTTGGAATTGATAACTAAATTTGAATTATTACATCTTTGAATCAGTACCTAAATTATGATTCTCACCTTTTGAGGTTGATACCTAAATTTTGACTCTCTTCTCGGAATTGAAACTTAAATTTCAATTCTCATCTTTGAATCAGTACCTAAATTCTGATTCTCATCTTTCGAGGTCGATACCTAAATTTTGACTCTCTCCTTGAAATTGATACTTAAATTTCAATTCTTACATCTTCGAATCAGTACCTAAATTTTGATACTCACCTTTGGAGGTTGCTACCTAAATTTTGACTCTCTTCTCAGAATTGAAATCTAAATTTTAATTCTCATCTTCAAATGAGTACCTAAATTCTGATTCTCATCTCTCGAGATTGATACCTAAATTTTGACTCTCTCCTTGAAATTGATACCTAAATATCAATTCTTAGATCTTTGAATCAGTACCTAAATCTTGATTCTCACATTTTGAGGTCGATACCTAAATTTTGACTCTCTCCTTGAGATTGATACCTAAATTTCAATTCTCACATCTTCGAATCAGTACCTAAATTTTGATTCTCATCTTTTGATGTCGGTACCTAAATTTTGACTCTTCTTTTCTTTTTAGGATTGATACCCAAATTTTAATTCCCACCTTTGGGCCAACACTTACATACCGATTCCCATCCTTTATAAATACGGGCCAGCACTTACATACCGATTCCCATCCCTTATAAATACATGAAATTTCATAATGCAAAATTCACTCTTCGATCCCCAGGGAGCGTCCCTACTCCTTAATTTCAATCAAATGATCAACTACTAATATCCCCAGCAGAAACAAATCACACACACAACTCCACACATACTTTCAGGTTTGTTGACTTAACAGTTTGTATTGTTTTTTGTTGATATCGTCGGTCAACGCCAAAAAATGCGGGGTGCTTGCCCAGCACAACACACCTATTGGGGGTCCATTTGTTGACCTCACATTTGGTTGAGGTTTAGTTTTCCCTCTTTTGTAGCCTAAGGTCTAG
>NW_018165777.1:23466-27156 GCF_001263595.1 Phalaenopsis equestris | reverse complement strand
CCATTAGAAATTCTACCATCTTCTCTACTCAACTTGGAGTTCCAAATATTGGTCCTAAACTCTAGCACTTAGTAGATGGGGTCGCTATAAAGGAAACTCAAGATGAGTCACCCTTAGGATTGCTAGACCTTAGGGTTGACTATGGGTGTTGGTCTAGGGCTAAGGCGCTTACTTGCAATCACTTACACTCACAATCACTCACAACCCTAAACTCAAATTTCTAGCATAGGTCCCTTGATTTTTTTTGGGATACTCATATAGATGGTCCCCTTAGCCTACCAACCATAGGGCTATGGGTTGACTAAAACCAGTACATAAATGACCTAAAATGGTATTTCCTTTGGTCCATGGCTCATTTAGGGTGATTAGTTACCCAATCCTATCAAAAAAACCCATCTTGGCCTTTTGCCCATAAACACCACCGAATTACCTAAACACCCTTGAAACCCTAAACTGTGCTAGAATTCCCAAGTTTTCCCAAAATACCCAAATTTGATAAAAATTCATTTCAAACCTTTTAAAAACCTCCTTTTAAAAACCTCCAAACCCCAAATTTGATCAAAATTCATTTCAAACCTTTTAAAAACCTCCAAACACCCAAACAAATTACCAAAATAAAAAAAGACCAAATTACCAAAATACCCCTCCATAGCCCAAAATTCCATGAATTCCAAAAAATTCCCAAAACATCTCAATAAAATTTGAATTATTCCCAATTTTATTTTTCTCAACTACCACATGACCCAATTTGGCCAATTTGACCATTCTTAGCCAAAACCCCCAAATTTGCCTTTAAGGGCCCAAATTTCCCCAAATCAAATTGCCTTTAAGGGCCCAAATTTCCCCAAATTCAACTCAAATGTCCATCAATTTTATTTCAATTGACCCAAATTCCAATTCTAAACTCAAATTAACTTTTTATATGGCCAAAGTAAACCAAATTGAAGCTTAATTGGTTTATGATTTGAGCCTAATTTTGATTTAGGTCAAAACCCCAATTTTGACCATATGACTTAATCTCAATTAATGTTGAAAAATATTTATTACATTCTTACACATCAAAATCAACCATAAATTAGCCTTGGTGAAGCCTCAAATTCATTTAATTTTGGCTTAAATCCAAATTTCCCAAATTTAGCCCCAAATTGGCTAAGTCCCCAAATTTCACCCAATTGATTGCCTTAACCCACAAATTGGCATCCAATTCATGTTGAAAACTCTTCATGGGGTCCCTATTAACCATTTTAAAATAATGAATTTGGACTTAGCCCAAGGCTAACCCAAGCTAGACCCAAGCCTAGCCCAACATGACCAAATTGACTAAAATTCAAAATTCCCTCAAATTGACCCTTCAGTTGAGCTCAAAACCACTTCCATGCTTCACCAAAGTTGTTCCTTATGATAAAATATACACCCTTATGATAATATACACCAAATGAAACATTTATTTGGGAAATTTGACATGGTTAGCCTAAACCAAACCCAAGGTTTGGTCATTGGCACTCACTTGGACCCATGCACTAAATGTGACCTAACCACCCTAAAGCAACCAACTTAACTCCACCCCAGCAATTAGTTGACCCCTAGGGCTTAGCCAAAACACTTCTAACCACCTAAAATTAGCCATGGACCAAAGTTACCCGAAATTAAGGGATCCTATTCCCAAAAATACACATTCTTAAGATATCTTTGCCAAATCAAAGCACATTTGCAATAAATTGTTGTGATGGATTCCTCTGGATGCCCTGAGAGCCTAGCCACCTCCCCCTAGTCGGCCGGCCAGACTAGTGGCTAAAAGCTCAAGATTGAGAGTCACCCCCATGGGACTTCACCCAAACCAAGCATAGAGGCCAGCTCAGCCAAATCAAACTGTAGAGCTCCTCTGCCCTCCACCTAAGCACCACAATGCACCCAAACTTGTGCCCTGAGAACCACCCCATGACCATTGTTATAAAAACTCACCTCCATGGCCATGGGAGGTGTGCTAAAAAATTTCTCAGAGAGAGCTTCCCAAATCACTCACAGAGCTTCCTTGAGACCGACACAACCCATTCCAGAGCCCATTCCATTCACTCCACTGCCTCGATTCCCCTTGTATAACCCTAATTTTGAGCTTGAAAATTAGGGCAGAAAGAGGAAATCTCTAAAAACCCCACTAAACTTCAATTTCTTGTGCCCACACCTTCACAATAGAAAGAGAAGACAAAGCCCCATCAAAATACCCTTTGAAATAGCCTCCACCATAGCTCTAGACCAATACCTGAAATTGAGCTTGGTCGAATGAGCTTGGGAGCTTGGTCGAATTCATACTTAGGCCTTACACCACAGCAAAAGGCTTAAGCCCTAGCCTCCTTGGACCTCAACAAACGTGGATAGTACCTCTAATTGAAGCTTCCCTTCTCAGAGCAAAGGTATAAAACTTCTCCTCCTCCCGAGCCTATTTTGATTCTTCATTTGCTTAGGCTTGATTTCATGATGCATTTACCATATGGATGTATTCATCTCACTTAGACGAGAATTTAAAAAAAAAATCACTTAATTCAGTAGAGAAATGTGAGAGATCTTAAGCCTCAAAGGTGGACGGTTCTCGGCCTAAGCTATCGGGGACGATGACCACGCGCCGTCCGATCTCGCATGTATTGAATGGACGGCCAAGATGAAGGCGGACCGCGCTTCTTTACACAAACAGTGGGACGCGTGGCTGTTGGCGTGGACAGCGATGTCAAATAGGAGTGGGCTACGTGGAGTTTCGAAGCCGCCGTAAGATGACGAGGCGCAGCGTGGATAAGTAAAAAAATAGGGTTTTTTTATTTATTTAAACTCCCTAAAGTTCAAAAATCCATAACTTTGCGTAGAAAAATTACAAAAAAAAAATAAAAATACCCTTTTGCTCAATGAACTGAGGAAAACAATGTGAAATAAATTTCAAGTCCATTTGATGCATATTTTATTTTTAGTTAATTAAAAACCATTTTGAATCATTTGATTCTCTATGCATATTGACACATCACATTGGCTTAAAATTTTGACTTGTTGTAGCCTCTGTCAAGGGAAACATCCTCTTATTTTTCTAAAGTCAGAGGAGGTTCCTAGACAGAGATCCATATTTTTCAAATTTTTGCACATTATTTCTTTAAAATAGTCATGGAAATTAGCATGTTAATTAGAAAATCCAAGAAAATTTTGAAAGGTCCACCATGACCACAGAAGCTTTTTGAAATAATTTCAAGGGTAAAGTCATTTACAATACACTTAATTTTCACAAACCCTAAATCATTAAGGTAATTAATTTTGGAAAATATAAACATTTAAATGACTTGATTTTTCATCTCCACTGTGGTTCATAATCTAGAAAACTTACCATAAAAATTTCAAAATATTTTGAGTTCATTTGATAGCTTAACTTAATTTTTAACGATAAACATTACTTTTGGCATTTAAATAATTTTTTAAAAATCAAAATATGACTCAAAAAATTATGAAACTTAGTTTTTTGAGTTCTCTATGATCAGGGGTATTTTCTAAAAATAGAATGATATTTAAGATAAAAATTTGATTTTTAGCCTATTTTAATATTTAAATAATTAAAAAAATTCATAAAAATCATAAAAATAATAAAACTCATGGAAATGATCTAAATTGTTTCCTAACCACCAAGGAACAATTAGAATATTTTTCTTGATTTTATAA
>NW_018165777.1:21373-22930 GCF_001263595.1 Phalaenopsis equestris | reverse complement strand
GTTTTTTGAGTTCTCTGTGATCAGGGATATTTTCTAAAAATAAAATTATATTTAAACTAAAAACTTGATTTTTAGCGTATTTTAAATATTTGAATAATTAAAAATCCATAAAAATCTCAAAAATAATAAAACTCATGAAAATTTTCTAAATTGCTTCCTAATCACTTAGGAATAATTTAAATATTTTTCCTGATTTTCTAAATAAAGATGTTGAATTTCAAAGCTTAAAAACATTTTTTAAAGGCTAAAAATGAGTTTTCACTAAAATAATTCTAATAAATGAAAGAAAAATCAGAAAAATATAAAATTTACTCCTATGAGTTCTCTGACCTTAGGGAGATTTTTCAAAAATACAAAACCTAATTTTCACCATTTAAAATATTTTATTTTTATTAAATAGCCCATAACTTAAAATAATTCTAATAAATCACATAGAATTCAAAAAAATTATAAAATTTTGTCCAAAGGCTTCTCTTGTCTAGTTGTACCTCCAGTAAAAATTTTAAGGGATTAGAATTTAGCTTGGTCAAGTTAGGAATTTTTCTTGAAAAATTTTGTTTTTGCATGAAAATAATTATGTCAAATAAATTAAATTTTGAAAAAACACATTTTCTCCTCTGATGTCTTAATTGACACATGAATGAGGTATGTTAAAAATTTCAAAGTCATTTGAATTGAATTTGACAAATTATGAAGTGTTAGAGCCTTAGGGGCAAATGTGTAATTTTGGAAATTTAGCTTTAATTAACATTTAGGCTTAATTCAATGAGGGAAATGGGTAACCTCTGATCTTAGTCAATTTATTTGGTGTTTGAAACACAAGGGATTAATTGGTAGAAACCAACCTCACTCTCCCAATTGAAAAAAAATAAGTTAATAAATTTCTAAATTATTAAAATTTGGAAGTTTATTAAAATAAAATGAACCTTGGACTTAGGTGTATGACTTTAGAAGTTAATAATTAATCAATTTAATACTCCTATTTGATTTTCAAATAAAAATTCAAATTATGAATCATGGTCATTTAAAGCTTAACCTTTTCAAAACTAATTAAGACACTCACTTAGGTCTTAAGGGCTTAGTGGCGACTTAGGCCAAATCAAAATTGACTAAAATGAGGATTAGAGAATAAACATAACATAATCAAGCATTCTTGAAACACCACCAAGCCTAAATTAAAAATTGGCTAAGTGTTCAGACTCCAATAACACTAACTTTCCCCTTTAAGGGTCTTCACCCACATAATTCTTAAATTGAATCACAAGTGATAATTAACCTATTCTTCGGGATAATTAAGACATCAATGTTCTCTGAGCATTAAGGGTATTTACAGGATGAACCATTAAGCAACATAATAAGTTTAAATGAACTCGAGATTTTTCACCAGTTGGTTAGAGGGAGGCATGGACCTGCTTCCTCCTCTTAACTTGTTGGATACCTCAGAGGTCTATTAAACTTAATATACTTTGCTTAATGAAATCATCCTTAATTAAACTTTTAAGGACTCACCAAAATACAACATAGAGTTAGAAAACCACCAGAACTTTACTTTTCCTA
>NW_018165777.1:17877-19953 GCF_001263595.1 Phalaenopsis equestris | reverse complement strand
TAAAATTGACAGGATGAAACACTTAAATTTTTCTCCTCAAAACTGAAGCCAAACATTAGGATAGCTTGGGAAGTCACCGGGGTTCTCCTCTGGATCGATGACATCCCCTAGTTCTTCCTCCTTTGGACTCTATAATAAAATGTTCCAAATTTTAACCAATCCCCTTTCACACCTCTACGTCTGATCTCATTGAAGAGTCCTACCCTTTGAAATTCCTTGAAGATAATATTTCCTGATTTTTATCGAGAGTCTTCTAGCCTATATGTATTTTTAAAGTTAGTACCTGTAGTATACCAGAGCCCAGTTTCATAGTCAGAAATCCTCTACATGTTAGTTTTTATTTTCATGCATTTACTGTTTTCTTTCACCAACCGAATTTTGTATAAAACCATTTTTAAATTACTTAAAAACTTAAGTTTGGGGGGTGGGGGAGTTTTTTTTAAAAAGAAGTAAACTAAAATTTATTTGTCCTCAATTAATAATATATATTTTTTAAAATTAATTTAACATGACTTAAGATATTAAGATTTAACTTTAAATGACTATACTTACGTTTATGAATATTATCCTCACCGTCGGCGGGGTCGAAGACGCCGTCAGTGGCCTAGTTCAAATATTCACATTTTTGTCATTTTCACTCCAAATTCACTCCTTTTTGTATCTTTTTGCTCCAATGACTCTAATTCATCATTCCTGAGATAAAACATCAAAAATACCTTTCTTTAAAATGCAATATCATTAAAAAAACTAATATCAATTTATAAGTGAAGAAAGTTAAGGGTTTTGACTTTAAGAAGAGGATAATGAAGTTCAAAACTATTAAAGACTATACAAATATAATAATCTTCACTTGAAAAAGAAAAAGAAAAAAAAAGGGATTGAAAAAAGAAATAAAATGAGTAAGGAGAAGCTTGAGAAAATGCCTAATAAAAAATTGGCTTCACTTGAATCAACCTAAGGAAAATGCTATATTACATTTTATAAACTTATATTGGAATATTAGTAGCATTATTAGTAAAGTTTTCATGAAGTTCTTATTCATATGAATATTCTAAGTATCCTTGATATGACAAATTGCAATTCTTCTTGAAATGAATAGAGATTCAAAAATCCTAAATTTGATTACTAAATACTCTTAGACTTAGAATTTGAATCTAAGTTATTAAAGATTTTTCTTAAATTTTATTGTTTTATTTATTAATCTAAAGTATAGAAGTTATAAGTTAATCTCTATCCTAAATCATATGCTTTTATTTAGTAAAAGTGTCACTTGAGGACAAATAATATTTAAGTTTGGGAGATTTTGATACACAAAAATAATATGTTGTTTTAAGTGCACATTTTATGCTTATTTTGGTGATATTGCACTTTAAAGAAGGGTATTTTCATGTTATTATAGCAGCTAAATTAATTTTAGGTATTTGGGGAAAAAGTAGCGAAAAGAACGAAATTTGGAGCTAAAACAATGAATTTTGGGAAACTGGTGCAATATACGCCAATGTACAGAGAACTGGCGCAAGATGCACGAAAACTCAGAACAGCACAATCTTCAGCAAATTGGCTCAAGATGCGCCAGATTGGCGAATGATGCACCATTTGACAAAGAGTTGGTGCAAGATGCGCTAGATTTGGTGCAAGATGCACCATATTTTTCACAAGATGTGTCAGAGATGACTTTTTAGGGATTAAGTCGGTTCGAGACGAATTTGGCCCAAATTTTCAAAGGGACACTTGTTCTAAACACCCCTTGGAGTGATTCAATGCATCTAGATACTTTGGAAGGTTCTTTTATGAAGGGATATGTCTCTTGAATCAATGGACATGTCTTTTGAATTCAAAAGAGTTGACTTTTAGATAGAATGTTGGAAGAAATTTTGAATTCTTTTTTGATGGAGGCAGCCTTTGATAAAAGAAAGGGAACTCTAGGGCTTGAAGAGAGTTGGAGTGTCGTGTACAGGGAGC
Organism: Phalaenopsis equestris; assembly: GCF_001263595.1. Classification (NCBI taxonomy): domain Eukaryota; kingdom Viridiplantae; phylum Streptophyta; class Magnoliopsida; order Asparagales; family Orchidaceae; genus Phalaenopsis; species Phalaenopsis equestris. The sequence goes on along the minus strand of NW_018165777.1, from coordinate 17,991 downwards.
AGTGAGAAGAGAAAGAGAGAGAGAAAGACAAGGGATTGGAGATTTTCTTCAAGGATTGTAAGAGGAGAGGGAAGGTGAGAGATTCCTTCTTCATTACACTTCTAAGAGAGACTA
>NW_018165777.1:15014-17867 GCF_001263595.1 Phalaenopsis equestris | reverse complement strand
ATCTTGATTGTAAAGAGAGAAATGCTTGGAGAGAACTTCTAGGGATTTTCTTGGGAAGGATTGTGAGATAAAATGTATTTTTATTTCTTTTATTTTGTAAACTTATTTTTATATATGAAATTCGTGTTTTGTCATATCCTTCACATGAATTCTGAGTAGTTTTCTTTATCCTTTTCTCTATTTTGAGATATAGTTTTGTGAAGTATAGATTTTGTTTTCCACAATAAATGTCAATAATTTGTGATGATGAACTCCGATCTTCATTTACTTTTTGATCTGGCCAATTGAAATGTTAAAATGTGATGAGAAACATATGTTCCGAAAGGGCTATGATTTCTACAACATGAGAAGAATCACATTTGATTTCATGGGAGAGTATTTCATCCATGGGGTTAAGTGGAAATAAGTAGGGAAATATACTTTGTTGGATGTAGAATTGGAGATTTTAAGGTGACAGATTTAAGTCCCAATTTGGTCTAGTTGATTGAAAACTGATACGAGATTGTTAGCCCTCAGGTAAGGGAGTAGTGAGAGCTCTGGGTGGCAGCCAGTATCCTCCCAACCTAACCACAGAATTAGGGACCAAACTCTGGATTAGTCAATGTTCTTTATGCACTCGGAAGAGGGAAAAGAATAGAATTGCTCCTATTTGGCACAAAATAATTTTCATAAATATTTTCATTTTAATTCCTTCACAATCCATATACTCATTATATAGGGTAATTATGTTTTCTTAAATTTGAACTTTCCATCATCAAAACTTTGTTAGTTTTTTGTAGGTTTACTTTTGAAAGTTTAGCATTTAGCATTCACTTATTACTTAATATTCAAACTTCACACTTTACTTTTTGTAGTTTTAAAATTATACTTTGTAGTTTTAAAATTCTTTTTGTAGTTTTAAAATTATACTTTACATTATAATCTTAAGAATTTACTTATAGGCACTTCCAACTTCCCTATTGGATTGATATCTATAACTTCATTAGAGCCCTTTATTACTTGAGCAATACGTATACTTGCAATATTTTTAAAGGGGATTTGGCAGTTTAAAGATATTTAAAAGATAAAACTATTTTAACTGAAGTTATTTTTGTTGGGATTAATTTGCATATTTGATATTGTATCTTCCGTGTGTATTTTGTAATATTGAGAATATTTGCAAAATTAACACACTAAATCTGCCCGCATCAAGTTTTTAGCGCCAGTACCCGAGAACTAACGGAAAGTATTAGTAAGTTATTTTCTGATTTATAGTTTCTATTTTTAAACTAAAAAACTTAAAAAAAAGTGTTTGTAGTTTAGTTTGACTATTTTCTTATTTAAGTGTGTTTACTTGTTTTAAATTACTAGTTGTGTTTGTTTATGCGTAGTGTAAGATCTAAAAATTTAGTACCTTACGATTCTAAGTTAGAAATAACTATTAGAAAAATTTTAAAACAACAAAAAGGAATAGATCATATTAGCAAAATTGCTTGAAATTTAAGTAATACTAGAAATGAAAATGAACATCATTAGAGACCTTTAAGAGATTATGCTAAACCTACAGCAGATGAAATTCATTTGAGTATACAAAATCCTGCCTATACAAAATCCTGCTGTTGCTACTAATTTATTTGAGCTTAAACTTGCTTTGATTCAATTGGTACAAAACAATCAGTTTGGAGGAACACCAATAAAAGATCCTAATTTACACCTTGCTAGTCTTCTAGAATTGTGTGCTACTTTTAAATATGATGGAGTGTCGAATGATGTCGTCAAAATTATTCTTTTTCCTTTTTCATTAAGGGACAAAGCTAAGATGTGATTAAACTCATTAGCACCTAGATCTATTAGAACTTGGGGAGATTTATCATAAATAAATTTATCTAAATTTTTCCCACCTTCAAAAACTACTAAGCTTAGAAGGGGAATCAAGTTATGAAGCCTAAGAAAGATTTAAATTTCTCCTTAGAAAGTGTCCACACCATGCATTGATAGATTGGTTAATAATTCAAACTTTTTTTAATGGATTGGTTGAATCTCTTAGATCGATAATTGATGTTGCTGCTGGTGGATCATTAATGTCAAAATCATTCGATGAAGTATAATCTTTAATTAAAGAGATGACTACTAATAATTTTTAATGACCCTCTGAAAGGGTAAATCTAAAAAGAGTAGCCAGTATTCACGATTCTGATGCAATATTTATGTTAGCTTCACAAATAACTGCTATATCGAAGAAGATAGATAAATATAGAACGAATTATACTCTAACATCATCTGTTCTTGAAGAAAACTCAGTGCGACAAATTATAGAATCTCAATTTTCTTATGAGACCTTAAATGCAATAAATAATCGTTCTAATAATCCTTATGCCAATTATTATAATCCTGGTTGGAAGAATCATCCAAATTTTAGTTGGAACAACAATAATTCTAATGTTGCAAATCTATAATGGGGAAACAATCCTGCAAACCCATTGAGAAACTCCAACAATCAAGGAAATCCAAATTATCCTGCAAACCCATTGAGAAACTCCAATAATCAAGGAAATCCAAATTATAAACCTTATTACTATCCAGGTTTTGATAATTTATAGAGTAAGGAGAAAAATTTGTCAATAGAAGAAAATATATTGCAAATGTGGAGTCAATTACAAAGTCAAGGCGCTGCAATTAGAAACATGGAAAATCAATTAGGATGTATTGCTACCGCAATTATCAATAGACCTCTAAGAACGTTACCTAGTAATGTTGAAGTAAATCCTAAAGATCAGAACAAAGAGCAAATTAAGGTTATTCAACTGAAAAGTTGAAAAGATTTATAAAATAAAGTTTAAAAAGAAGTGGAAGTTGAAGTTGAAAAAGATGAGG
>NW_018165777.1:8389-14999 GCF_001263595.1 Phalaenopsis equestris | reverse complement strand
TCATTTTGAGTCAGAATGTCCTATTAAACAAATGAAAATCATTATAGAAACCCCCCCCCCTCCATTTCTTCAAAGATTGAAGTAGAAAAATAAAGATAACCAAATTTTAAAATTTTTAGAAATATTGAGGAAATTAATGATAAACATTCCGTTTGTTGAAGCTTTGGAATAAATGCCAAGCTATGTGAAGTTTATGAAGGATATACTTAATAAGAAAATGAAGTTTGTAGATAATGAGACTGTTGCACTCAGTGAATAGTGTAGCACTATAATTCAGAAAAAGCTTTCTGAAAAACTTAATGTTCCTGGAAGTCTTACAATTCCTTGTGCTATTGGCGAAAGATTGTTTTGGAAAAACTTTCTATGATTTAGGAGTCGATATTAATCTTATGCCTTTATCAATTTTCAGAAGGTTGGGTTTATTAGGAGATATTTCACCTACAACTGTAATTCTTCAGTTAGCTGATCATTCGATTACCTATCCTAAAGGAGTGATAGAAGATGTTTTGGTAAAAGTTGATAAATTTATCTTTCCTGCGGACTTTATTATATTAGATATGGAGGAAGACAAAGAAAATCCTATCATTTTAGGAAAACCATTCCTTGCCACTGAAAGAACTTTGATAAATGTGCAGAAAGAAGAACTAACTATGAGAGTTAGTGATTAAGAAGTTACATTTAATATTCCAATGTCAATGAGATACCCTACAGAAGAGCAAGAGATTGAATGCTTCAAAATGGAAATTAATGAATATCTAAGCCATGAATATTTTAAGATGAATTTTGAAATATAATTTGAAAAGGAATATATGGAATATCAAGATGAGGATGTAGAGGGTAAAATCCAAGATGAATATACAGAAGTGAGTAAAAAAGATTTGGATTATGTTCAGGGAAAAAATTGAAATGTTAGATCCTACAGAAAGTAACAAGAATTTGATTCCATCTATGGAGAAACCTCCTGAACTAGTGCTGAAAACACTTCCTACACATTTTAAGTATGAATTTTTAGGAGATTTATCTACATTACCTATTATAGTATCCTCAAAATTAATTGATAAGAAAGAACAACAGTTGTTGGAAATTTGGATAAGATATAAAAAAGCCTTTGAATGAACACTAGCTTATATTAAGGGAATCAATCCTTCAATTTGTATGCATAGAATTTTATTGGAAGATCAACATGAACCAAGAGTTGATCCTCAAAGGAGATTAAATCCTATGATGAAGGATGTTTTTAAGAAAGAAATTTTAAAATGGTTACATGTTGGAATAATATATCCTACTTCAGACAGTCTTCAGACAGTGCTTGGGTAGTAAGTCCAATTCACTGTGTTCCAAAGAAAGGAGGAGTGACTGTAGCGCCAAATGAGAATAATGAATTAATACAACAAGACAAATCATTGGACGACAAATCTGCATAGATTATATAAAATTAAATTCTGCCATCAGGAAGGATCATTTTCCTTTACCCTTTTTGGACCAGATGTTGGGCAGAAGTTGGATAGATTGGCTGGGCATATATATTTTGGTTTTCTAGATGGATATACCAGTTATCATCAAATACCTTTTGCTCCAGAGGATCAAGAGAATACATTATTTAATGAAACTTTTTCTTTTCGGTGTATGCCCTTTGGATTATGTAATGTACCTGCAACATTTCAAAGATGTATGATTTCAATTTCTAGTGATTTAATTGAAAAAGGGATTGAAGTCTTTATGGACGAAGATGTTGGATAGGTTGGCTGGGCATATTTATTTTGGTATTCTAGATGGATATACCAGTTATCATCAAATACCTTTTGCTCCAGAGGATCAAGAGAATACAACATTTAATGAAACTTTTTCTTTTCGGTGTATGCCCTTTGGATTATGTAATGTACCTGCAACATTTCAAAGATGTATGATTTCAATTTCTAGTGATTTAATTGAAAAAGGGATTGAAGTCTTTATGGACGAACATGTTGGATAGGTTGGCTGGGCATATATATTTTGGTATTCTAGATGGATATACCAGTTATCATCAAAGACCTTTTGCTCCAGAGGATCAAGAGAATACAACATTTAATGAAACTTTTTCTTTTCGGTGTATGCCCTTTGGATTATGTAATGCACCTGCAACATTTCAAAGATGTATGATTTCAATTTCTAGCGATTTAATTGAAAAAGGGATTGAAGTTCTATATTTGGAACTTCTTTTGAAATATGTCTAAATCATTTAGAGAAAGTTCTTGAATGATGTGAAAAGACTAATCTCGTATTGAACTGGAAAAAATGTCAACTTATGATTGTAGGAGAAATTTGTGCTTGGGCATAAAATTTTAGAAAATAGCATGGAAGTAGATCATGCAAAAATTTAGGTTATATCAAACTTACCTCCACCTACTAATGTAAGAGGAGTTAGGAGCCTGGATTTTACAAGAGGTACATTAAAGATTTTTAAGAAATTACTAAGACTTTATGCCAACTTCTTGAAAAAGATACTAAATTTGATTTTAACCAAGACTGCCATGAGCACCTTTGAATCTTTAAGGAAAAAATTGATCACTGCTCCTATAATTGTTTCACCTGATTGGAAGAAACATTTTGAATTAATGTGTGATGCCAGTGATTATGCAATTGGGCTATTTTAGGGTAGAGATATGATAGGATTTTTAAAGTGATATACTATGCTAGTAAGTCTCTTAATGATGCTCAAATTAACTATACCACTACTAAAAGAGAGTTATTAGCCATTGTGTATGCCTTTGATAAGTTTAGGTCATATCTGATTGGAACTAAATGTGTTGTGCATACTGACCATTTGACTATTAAATATTTGATGCAAAAGAAGGATGTGAAACCAATATTAATTAGATGGATACTTCTGATGTAAGAGTTTGATTTTGTAGTAGTCGATAGGAAATGGACTAATAATCAAATTGCTGGTCATTTATCTAGACTATCAGGAAGAAATACTTGACATGGAAACAGAAATTAAGGAAACTTTTCCTGATGAATAACTTTATTCTGTAAAAGGATGCGAAATACCTTGGTATGCTGATATTGTAAATTATATTGTTAGTGGTATTTGACCTTATGGGCTAACAAAACAACGGGAAAAGAAATTCATTTATGATGCAAAATTTGCCTATTTTCCACTACACAAATTTTACCTTTATGAGAGATAATATGAATGAACTCTATCGATACCTTACGGATGAAGTTGCAAATTGGGAGGCCAGAGATGATGGAAATGTAAGTTTTTCTTCTTCATTGTTAAATCCTGCTTCTAAGGCATGACACTTCTTTATTGCATAAAAATTACTTCCTACTATGAAAATCAGTAAGGTAACTAAGGAGAGTGTTATTCTGAATTATTGTATTCAAACTGAAAAACCTTTTGACATTAGAGCAATAATTATGAAATCGATTTTGGGTTTGATTGTCAATGGATCTATATACTAGACTGGAACATCCATCCACTATTTTACCACTGTGTAGTCAATCACAAGTACCTTATGAGAGGTGGGAAAAAGTGCTTCTTCCTTGGAAGCCGATGGATCCAGAAGTCTATTGCAACTGTATTGGATTGGAAGATGAGAACGATATGAATGTATTGATGGATCAATAATCCCAGAATTCATCAGTTATTTAGCATTACTTCAGCTCGAACGCACTGTTGAAAAGAATTAAGAAGATATAAAAAAAAGGTGCAGAGTCTTATGCATGCAATTAGGAATATTTCTAAAATGTTGGATCAACTGGATTGGAGATTGAAGGAACATTTTGAACATACTAGTTGTATTGAAAATGGTTTGGTATGTATGTTTAAGAAACATGCTTGGATTGGGAAGGATTCAACTGATGAATTTCCTTATCGCCCCTTCTGTAACTAGTATGTGCACTACCAATCTATGGGAGATATCTAGAAGGACAAGAGTGAAGAAGATGTTTAAACTTAATCTATGCACGAAACATTTTGTTTAGTACTGCTTGTTTTAATTGTTTGTTATGTTGAATTGCATTTACTTTTATTGAATTGCATTTACTTTGAATTGCATTTACTTTTATTGTTGAACTCTATCTATGTTTGATTTTGGTATTTTGATGTTTAGATTTTAGTGTTGGGATGTTTGGTTTGCTTTGGACACTAAATTAGATGTTTGTTGGCTTGAAAAATGTTAATTTGTAATAGTGCATATTTTTTATATAAAAGTGAGTTTTGTGTTGTTTGTGAATGTTTGGTGTGAGATTAATGTTTAATTAAGATTATAAAAGTTCATTTGAGTTAAATTGAGGTAGACGTAAAGCGGTGTACTGTATATTTCCACAAAAATAAAATGTAGAAAGATTAACGCATTGGCACAAGATGTGCCAAATTGGTGCAAGATGCGCCACTTTACAAAGAGTCGACACGTGATGTGCCAAATTTGGCGCAAGAGGTATCTAGATTGCCTTAAAAATAGCAAAATCGCACAGTAAAACTCCAGTTTTACTGCTTGGGTCATCTTCAACCTCTAAACCTTGACCTAAGGCTTCACATTGAGCGTGATAAAGAGCATATCAGAGGCCAAAAATTGTAGATTTCATATTCTCTTGGTAAGAGCTTCACTTTAACTTAAAAATTTTTAATTGTCACCATGGATTTTTCCTACACTATGGAAAATCCAAAATTTGGGATCTTTGATGAAAAAGCTTGAGGAAAACTCATGGTGAAAAGTTTCTTGCCAAATAATCTTACTTGGGGAGTTAGATTTTTTATTTTGTAATTTATTTGGATTCTCATAAACTTTAAATGGCTTCACGAGTAAAGAGAGGAAGGATGTCAGATGATTTTAATACTAGAAGATTTGTCAATTTTAAGGCCCAACATAGTTATAATACTCAACTAGAATCTAGAAGACTGATCCAGGAACGAGACTTTGCTAACACGGGTGGCGAGATTGAGAAGTTGATCATCACTAGAAATTGGGAATAGTTTTGCTACTTCACCGCGTTAGTGATTATACCAATGATTCGAGAGTTTTATGCCAACTTGAGGTTCACTGATGACAATCACATCCTAGTAAGAGGTAAGCAAGTTGAATTTTCTGGAGAAAGGGTCAATGTTTTTATAGGCTGAAGAATGTATTTCATGATGAATACGCTGCATTCTTGATGATTGATTCATCACTGGATGAAGTAATTGCCTATCTGACTGATGAAAGAGAAGAATGGAGAATTAAAAATAATAAGAAAGTTAACTTCTCCACTTCTATTTTGACTATTCAGTCAAAGATATGACACCACTTCGTCTCTGCTAAATTATTACCTACAAATCATCTGGCTGATGTAACAAAAGATAGAGTTGTATATATGACACCACTTCGTCTCTGCTAAATTATTACGTACAAATCATCTGGCTGATGTAACGAAAGATAGAGTTGTATTAAACTATTGCATTCAAAACATGAAAGCAATAGATGGTGGTGCTCTCATAGTTCATCATGCACGGAGCAGAGCGAAGAGCTCTACAACGAGTGGTTTGGACCCTGCCTTGATTTTCACTCTATGTGAGCAATGAGGTGTAGAGTCCCATAGAAATAAGGAAAGATTACAACCACAAAATCCTATTGGGAGGCATAAGGTTCAGAGGGTTGAATCATTTGTTGAGACTAAGAATAGAGGTAGTGATAGACCCTCTACATCAGATGCAGGGACATCTACTTCTCGTTCTTCATCACTTGAAAACATTATGGACCAACTCATGATTCTAAAATTGGATATAGTTAATATTAGAACCAGATTGAAGAAATTGGAGTGAGAAATGGTTATAACAATGTGTATAAGAAGTGGAGAGTTCAACATGATATAGCTTTCGAGGAAGCTATGGTTAGATATCTTAGGGGTGAATCCAATGTAGAATTTCCTACTTGTCCCAACTTCACTCCTTATGCTCCTATTCATGATGAAGATGAAGAAGAAAAAGAAGATGATTATGACGAGGAAGGCAATGATGATTGATATTTTTATGATTTTAGTTTATTTATTTGATTATTTATTTGTTTGTCATGTTGATTGGATGTTATGTGGTTAACATTTAAAACTGATGTCGTAAAAACTTGTATTATGTGTTGTGAACTTAAAATTGTAATAGTAATTGTAGCTTTTTTACTTTTCTTGCATTTTTAGTATTTTCCGTTTTTGTTTCTATTTTTAATTCTCAGTAAATTCTTTAAAATATATTATGTCTCATTTAATGCTTTAAAGCCTGTATGTATTTTAAACTTAGTACCTGCAGTATACCAGAGCCCAGTTTCATAGTCAGAAATCCTCTCAGGTTAGTTTTTATTTTCATGCATTTACTATTTTCTTTCACCAATTGAATTTTGTACTAAAACATTTTTAAATTACTTAAAAACTTAATTTTGAGGGGGGGGGGGAGAAAATTTCTTTTAAAAAGAAGTGAACTAAGTTTTATTTTTCCTTAGTTAACAGCATATTATTTTAAAATTAATTTAACATGACCTGAGATATTAAGATTTAACTTTAAATGACTATACTTATGTTTATGAATATTATGTTCAATTAGGTAAAAAGTTTTTAACAACGAAGGTCAATTCTAAAGTTAAAAGATATTTGGTATGAT
>NW_018165777.1:6619-8379 GCF_001263595.1 Phalaenopsis equestris | reverse complement strand
TTTTCTATTTAAAGTAAAGAAAATTATATTTTTGAAGTGTTAAGAATTTTAGAGTTTCATGTAAGAGGAAAGAATGAGACTTTATGAAAATCATAAACTAATATGAATTTATAAAGTGAAAAAAGGTATGGGTTTTGACTTGTTGACCTCTTTTTTGTTTGAGGTCTAGTTTCCTCCTTAGTAGCCAAGGGTTTAGCCATAGGAATTTCCTTTTGACTGTTCCTAGATGACTAGAAAAGGAACCCTCACCATTAGAAATTCTAAACTTTTCTTCGCTCAACTTGAAGTACCACAAATTGATCCTAACCTTTAGCACTTAGTAGGTGGGGTCAATATGAGGGAGCTCAAGGAGAGTCTTAATAGGAAGGTGAAGCCTTAGAACTAACCCTGGGTGGTCTAGTCTTTGTTAGGCTAGCTTGCACACACTACACTTTCTCACACACCCCAAACCTTAGGACCCCTTCATTTAGTCTACTGACTCCTTTTGGAAGGCTCATATGGGGCCTTTGGCTAACAGGGTTAGGACTAGTATATTGAACATCCAAAGTGAGTCCTCATATGGTTCTCATGACTTGGAAATGGCTTCAAGGTTTACCTACCCACTCTAGCCTAAACTTTCATCAAAATTACCAAAATACCGCTACAACCCTAATTTTTGCCAAAATTCCCAAAATTACCCAAATTTATCCAAAAAATCATTTCATAGTGCTCCCCACTACACAAATTGACCAAAATCACCAAATTCCCAAAATACTCCCAAAATTACCAAAATGCCCTTCATGATCCAAAATTTCCAAAAATTTCTAAAAATTTCAAATATTCCTAAAAATTCCAAAATCATGTAAATTGTCCCCAAAATTAATTTGAACCATGTCTATAGGCTCAATTTGGCCAAATTGACCCATTTTAACCAAAAGCCCCAACTTGCCCTTCAATGTCCAACTTCCCCAAATTAGCCCTATTATCAAACAAATTAACCCCAATCTTGTCCAATTTTAATTTAAAACTGAAATTAAACATCTTTAATACTAATTGAAACTAAATACAAACCCAATTTGACCTAATTGCAAGCTTAATTTCACTGAACCCCATGTCTAACCCAAAATCCCCAAATTGACCCTAAGTCCAAATCCTACCAAATTGAGCCTACCGGACAACGTTCAAAACTCCCACTCAATGTACACCCTACGCACTTGTGTATGGGTCTAAAGCCATACTGCTGTTAGAGGTCTGTCTGCGATATTTTTGGTTGGAGTTTCTCGTAAAAAGCTGCCGATCACCGGAATCGAAATCCTAATGCTTGCCTCGGAAGGACATTGAAGTTTAGAAAATTATGAAATCAAACTGACCCCATATTTTTCATAGTTTAAATGAAAGAGCAATATACCTCAAACCCTGTATCTATCCCGAAGGATAAATACAAAACTTGAGGAAGAGGCTCGATCAAATAAACTAAGAAAAGTATGACATCCGTCTGGTCTGTGAAATCTTTGTATTTGTCGACAATTTTACCTATTTAATATAAAGGATTAAATAGGGTTTATATTAAGTTGGGTTCGGCCATGCTTTCTATAAGGGCAAGCCCCTATAGTTAATTACATCTTAGATGACCAAAGTCACCTAAGAAGACTCTCGATAAAAATCCAAGAACCATTATCTTCAAGGATTTCAAAAGAATAGAATTTTTCAAAAAGAACAGACGTAGAGGTGTGAAAGGGGATTGGTTCAAATTTAGAATATTTTATTGTAGAATCCAAAGG
>NW_018165777.1:3123-6099 GCF_001263595.1 Phalaenopsis equestris | reverse complement strand
TTGATTAGAGCGACACCGGTTAGGATCCTACGGTTCCCTCATTCCAACACCACTATTTTCTATTGGATTCACTTAGTCAAAATGAACTTATTAAACTCAACTTAATGAGTTCCATAATTTCATTTAGTCCTTGGAAAGCCTCGTTAGCAACCATAGGTTACCTCCTCTGAGGGATCCCCGATCATCTGATAGAGATGTCTTAATTTAGTTGTAATTGTAGTTTGTGTGATGTTTGTGATTAAATTTTGATTTTTTTTATATTTTGAATGTTGTTGCGGTGAATTCTATCTTGGTTGATTTTAGTTTTGGTTTTGGTTTTGGTTTTGTGGCTATCCTGATAGTTTTAGTTTTCATGCAGGGTGGTGTCATTGTTTAGCATGCAAGTTCACAGGTATAAAAGTACAGTATGAAAGTACAAGAAAGACAACGCTAAAAACTGTAAAAGCATACCCGGCGAGTCTTCTCGTTCCACCACCAGAAACTAAAAATGCATGCTAAGGCATTTATGGAGAGCAGGAAAAGTAAAGTTTTGGTAGTTTTCCTGATCCTATTTCATATCTTGGTGGGTTATATCATATTTTGATGGGTCCTTAGGAGTTTAATTAAGGATGACCTTACCAAGCAAAACATATCAAGTTGAGTAGATCGCCGAGGTATCCAACAGATTTAGAGAAAGAAGCAGGTCCGTGCTACTCTCTCGCTGCCTGGTGGAAAATCCTGAGTTCTTTTAAACTTATTATGTTGCTTAATAAGTCATCCTGTAAATACCCTTAATGCTCAGTGAACATTGATATCTCAAATTTAAGAATTATGTGGGTGAAGACCCTTAAAGATGCAAGTTAGTGTTGTTGGAATTAGGCTTAGTGGTGTTTCAAGGATGTTCGATTATGTTATGTTTATTTCTCTAATCCTCATTTAGTCAATTTTGATTTGACCTAAGTCACCACTAAGCCCTTAAGTCTTAGGTGAGTGTCTTAATTAGTTTTGAAAAGGTTAGGATTTAGGTGGTTATAATTCATGATTTTAATTTTGTTTGAACATCAAAATAGGGGTATTAAATTGATTAATTATTAGCTTCAAAAGTCATACCCCTAACTCCTAGATTCATTTCTATTTTAATAAATTTCCAAATTTTTAATAATTTAGAAATTTATTGACTTATCTTTTTCAATTGAGAAGGTGAGATTGGTTTCTACCAATTAACCCCTTTATGTTTCAAAATGTACCCCTTTATGTTTCAAACATCAAATAAATTGATTAAGATCAGATGTTAACCATTTCCCTCCTTAAATTATGGCTAAATGTTCATTAAGGCTAATTTTCCAAAATTACACATTTGCCCCTATGGCTCTATCACTTCATAATTTGTCAAATTCAATTCAAATGACTTTGGAATTTTTATCCTACAAAGAAAATTCCCAACTTGACCAAGGTAAATTCTAATCCTTTGAAATTTTTACTAGAGGTAGACCTAGACTAGAGAAGCCTTTGGACCGAATTTCATGATTTTTTGAATTCTCTGTGATTTATCAAAATTATTTTAAGTTTCGAGTTATTTAATAAAAATAAAATATTTTAAATGATAAAAATTAAGGTTTGTATTTTTGAAAAATCTTTTTTGAGGTTAGAGAACCCAGAGGAGCAAATTTCATATTTTTCTGATTTTTCTTTGATTTATTTGAATTATTTTAATGAAAAACTCATTTTTGACCTCTAAAAATTATTTTTAAGCTTTGAAAGTCAATATCTTTATTTAGAAAATGTAGAAAAATATTTTAATTATTCCTAAGTGATTAAGAAGAAATTTAGAACATTTCCATAAATTTTATTATTTTTGTGATTTTTAGAGATTTTTAATTATTTAATTATTTAAAATAGGTTAAAAATCAAGTTTTTATTTTAAATATCATTTTATTTTTAAAAAATACCCCTAATCACAGAGAACTCAAAAAACTAAATTTCATAATTTTTTGAGTTGTATTTTGATTTTTAAAAATAATTTAAATGGCAAAAGTAATGTTTATCTTTAAAAAACAACTTAGGCTATTAAATGAACTCAAAATATTATGAAATTTTTTGGGTGGGTTCTCTGGATCATAAATAACATTGGAGATCAAAATAAATTGATTTTAAATGTTTATGTTTTCCAAAATAAATTATCTTAATGATTTAGTGTTCATGGAAATTAAGTACATTTTAAATGACTTGACCCATGAAATTATTTCCAAAAGCTTCTCTGGTCATGGTGAACCTCTCAAAATTTTCTTGGAATTTTCTAATCAACATGCTAATTTCTATGATTATTTTAAGGAAATAATGTGTAAAAACTTAAAAAATATGGATCTCTATATAGGGACTTCCTCTGACTTTGGAAAAATAAGAGGATATTTCCCTTGACAGAGGCTACAACATAACAAAATTTCAAGCCAAGGTTATGTGTCAATATGCATGGAGAATCAAATGATTCCGAACAGTGTTTAATTAATTGAAAATAAAATGTGCATCAAATGGACTTGAAGTTTATTCCACATTGTTGTTCTATGTTCATTGAGCAAGTGGGTATTTTTATTTTATTTTTTTGATTTTTCTACACAAAGTTATGAATTTTCTAAGTTAGGGGTATTTAAATAAATAGAAAAAGCCCTATTTTTCTAATTAAATCGCGCGTACCACCTCAACCTATGAAGGCTTTGAAGCTTCACGCAGCGCACTTCCATTTCACGCCACCATCCACCTCAGTGCTGACTCGGCCTGCTATTTATGTCCCGAAGCATCGTCCGACTCAATCTCCTCCGTCCATTTGACCACCTCAACCTACGACGGCTTTGAAGCTCCACGCAGCGCACTTCCATTTGACGCCACCATCCACCTCAGTGCTGACTCGACCTACTATTTATGTCCCGAAGCATCGTCCGACTCGATCTCCTCCATCCATTTGATACACGCTCAATCCAACGGCTCCCCAACGGCTCCCTG
>NW_018165777.1:1919-2963 GCF_001263595.1 Phalaenopsis equestris | reverse complement strand
TATGCAATTAAATGCAATTAAATTAAGCCTAAATAAATGGAGAATTGAAATAGGCTCGGGATGAGATGAGGTTGTATACCTTTGCTCTCATAATTGAAGCTTCGATCAGAGGGTCTTGGCACGTTCGTTGGAGTCTAAGGAGACTAGGGATTGAGTCCCTCCTCTTGGTGTAAGGTCTCGGTATGAATTTGATCACAGCTGGATTTGGGTGTTGTTCTAGAGCTATGGTACATGCTCTGTGGAAGGGGGATTTGATGGGACTTTAGCTTCTTTCACTATTTTGAAGGTGTGGGTAGAGTTAATTTGGGTTTGGCGGACTGTGGAGGTGTATTCAATTCTGTCCTGGTTTCCGACAAGGTTCCAAGCTCAAATTTGAGCTCCGACAATGGGAATTGGTGGGGTAAAATTGTTGGAATGCACTGAGGGGATCTTAGGAAAGCTCTGTGTGGAGTTTGGAGAGGCCTCTCTAAGAAAATTTTAGCACACCTCCCATGGCCGTGGAGGTGAGTTTTTATAAAAATGGCCATGGGATGGCTCTCAAGGCATAAGTTTGGCTGAGCTGGCCTCTAGGTTTGACTTGGGTGAGGTGCCATGAGGGTGGCTCTCGGTTTTGAGCTTTTCCGGCCACTAGCCTCGCCGGCCGGCCAAGGGGGGAGAGGTGGCGAGGAGCTCAGGGAACCTAGGGGAATATGTCACAGCAATTTAGTGCAATAATATCTAATTTTGGTAAGGATATCTTAAGCACATGCATTTTTGGAAATAATATCCCTTGATTTGGGGGACCTTTGGTCCATGGCTTGATTTAGGTGGTTTCATGGTGTTTGAACTGGTCACTAAGTCCAACTAATGGCTGTGGTGGAGTTAATTTGGTGAATTTTGGGTTTGGGCTAGGAGCCCAGTGTTAAATGTTGCATTTGGTGTAGATGATCATAAGGAACAACTTTGGTGAATAATGGAAGTGGTTTTGAGCTCAATTGAAGGGTCAATTTGAGGGAATTTTGATTTTTTAGTCAATTTGGTCATGTTGGGCTAAGCTTGGGTCTA
>NW_018165777.1:0-1852 GCF_001263595.1 Phalaenopsis equestris | reverse complement strand
GGTTAAGGCAATCAATTGGGTGAAATTTGGGGACTTAGCCAATTTGGGGCAAAATTTGGGAATTTTGGATTTAAGCCAAAATCAAATGGATTTGAGGCTTCAACAAGGCAAATTTATGGTTTATTTTGATGTGTAGGAATGTTATAGAGGTTTTGAAACATTAATTGGGGCCAATTGACTAGGCTATGGGTTCAATTTGGTGAGATTAGGTCACAAGACCAAAATAGGGGTTTTGATCTAAATCCAAATTTGACTGAAATCATGGGCCAATTAAGCTTGGATTTGCTTTATATTGGCCATATAAAAAGTTAATATGAGTTTAGTATTGAATTTGGGGTCAATTGATGTCAAATTGATGGACATTTGGGTTGAATTTGAGAAAATTTGGGCCCTTAAAGGTAAATTTGAGGGTTTTGGTTAAAGGTGGTCAAATTGGCCAAATTGAGTCATGTGGTAGTTGAGCAAAATGAAATTGGGAATATTTGGGACTTATTGAGATTTTTTTGAGAATTTTTGGAATTTTTTGGATTTTGGGCCCAAGAGGGATATTTTGGTAATTTAGGGGTGTTTTAGGGGTAAAAAGCCAAGATGGGTATTTTTATAAAGTTGAGGTACCAATCATCACCAACAAGCCATGGACTAATAGAATCCCCATTTTGGGTCATCTACATAGTGGTCTTAGCTAAACCATAACCCTAGGGCTGATAGGTTTAGGGGACCATCTACATGAATATCCTAAAAAGGTGAAGGGACCTAGGCTAGAAATTTGAGTTTGGAGTTGTGAGTGATTGTGAGTGTAGATGAGTGTAGTGAGTGCTTTAGCTCCAGACCAACACCCAGGGTCAATCCTAAGGTCTAGCAGTTCTAAGGGTGACTCATCTTGAGTTTCCCTTATAGTGACCCCACCTGCTAAGTACTTAAAGATTAGGATCAATATGTGGAACTTCAAGTTGAATAAAGAAGATTGTATAATTTCTAGTGGCGAGGGTTCCATATATAGTCTTCTAAGAATAGTCAATAGGAAAGTCCTATGGCTAGACCTTAGGCTACTAAAGAGGAAAAACTAAACCTCAACCAAAAGTAAGGTCAACAAGGTCCAAACACCATCTCTCAGAGTTGCCATCACCAATCAAATTACAATAGAAGAAAGTGCAAAACTCAGGCTTGAATAATTAAATAGTCTCAAGGGAAAACAACTGGAAGCACAACAGTATTTAGAGCTATACCAAGAACGGATGGTGTAGGCTCATGAAAAATTGGTCCGCCTGAGGGCATTCAAAGTTGGTGACCTCGTGCTCATTATCAAAAGAACTATTCTTGCACACCACAAGATAGGTCGAAAATTTGAACCAACTTAGGAGGGATGATTTGTCATAGATAAGGTTTATGCGGGAGAATCTTACCAGCTGGTGGATTCCTGGGGTGAAAAACCTATGCTGCCAGTTAATGACCACTATTTGAAGATATATTTCCTGACGTAACGTTACTTGAATTCAAATCTTTTGAAATTTTTATTGTTCTGGGGTTATTTATTTGGCCAAGCATTTGTGATTGGGTCCAAACTTTGTAATAAAATTAACCTCAATGAAATAAAAATTTTGAAAGTTTCTCACTTTATTTCTCTTCTTCTATTGCTAATTTTGAAATTTCATTAAATTAAAAGAAATAAAATAAATAAAATTTGCATCCATATAAATTAAAAAATTAATTTTGTTTAAGAGATAATTCATTTTTTTTATTCTTGTTCATGCTGAATTTCAGCGCACTGGTGTTTTTCTATCTTCTGCAAAACAAATGTCGGGATAAAAGTTGGTCGAGATAAAAGTTGATTTTCACCTTTAGAGACAGCTTG
>NW_018165776.1:54082-54469 GCF_001263595.1 Phalaenopsis equestris | reverse complement strand
GTTGGATACCTCAGAGGCCTAATAAACTTAATATTTTCTGTTTAATGAAATCATCCTTAATTAAACTTCTAAGGACTTACCAAAATACAGCATAGAGTTAGGAAAACTCCTCAGAAGTCTACTTTTCCTGCTCTTCATAAATGCTCTCACATTCATTTTAAGTTTCAGGTGGTCGAACGAGAAGACTCGCCAGGTACGCTTTTAGAGTTTATAGTATCGTCTTTCTTCTGCCTTTTCCTTACATGTTTCATGCTTGCGTTTACCTACATAAACTTGCATTTTAACCATACCGAAAACCAAAATTAAAAATCAACCAAGATAAAATTCACCGCCACAACATTGAAAATATAAAACAACTCAAAATTTAATCACAAACATCACACAAAA
>NW_018165776.1:53056-53988 GCF_001263595.1 Phalaenopsis equestris | reverse complement strand
CGTCTCTATCGGATGATCGTGAATTCTTTGGAGGAGGTAACCTACGGCTGATAACCAGGCTTCCCATGATTTAAATGAAATTATGGAACTCATTAAGTTGGGTTTAGTAAGTTCATTTTGACTAAGGGAATCCAATAGAAAATAGTGGTGCCGGAACGAGGGAACCGTATGATCCTAACCAGTGTCACTCTAGTCAACTTTATTATGCCCTCTATAAAATTTAAAGAACTTCAACCATAGGGCCACCTGATTTGATATTATAACTTGACACACCACCCACCGCAGCATGAGCTTGGAGCTAGCTTGGTGGGCAGCACGACCATCTTCAACAGCAAAACCTCTTCCCCAGCTAAACCAATCTTCCTTCCTTAGACCTAAACAACAAAGCCATAGGACTTCGAGGTTGCTTGCTTATGTAACGTAAACCCGCACCTTATCTTTAGGCCTTTGTATACTCCTGCTATATAATATAAGCCCTAACTCGTCTTAGGATTCCGAGGTTGTCATCTGTCACGACCTAAATCCTCACATCTTCCAGGCTATTTGTGTGATCATTTCACATGAATGTAAGCCCTAACTAATAAAATTGGCAGGATGAAACACCTAAATATTTCTCCTTAGAAATGAAGCCAAACATTAGGATAGCTTGTAAAGTCTCCGAGGTTTTCCTATGGATCTATGACATCCCCTAGTTCTTCCTCTTTTGGATTGTACAACAAAATGTTCCAAATTCAAACTAATCCTCTTGCAAACATCTACGTCCGATCTCATTGAAAATTCATACCCTTTGAAACTGTTTGAAGATAATATTTCCTGATTTTTATCAAGAGTCTTCTTAGGTGAATTTGGTCATTTAATATGTAATTAACTATAGGGGCTTGCCCTTATAGGAAGCATGTCTGAACCCAACTTAATATAAACCCTATTTAATC
>NW_018165776.1:36024-51095 GCF_001263595.1 Phalaenopsis equestris | reverse complement strand
TTAAACCTAATTTGGGTAAGGTTTAATTGATTAATTAGACCTACTATGGGTTAAGCCTAATTAGCTTTAAGGTTAACTAAACCTAATTTTTGTATGGTTTAGTTGATTAATTAGACTTAATATGGGTTATGTCTAATTGGGTTAAAGGTTAATTAAACCTAATTTGGATAAGGTTTAATTGATTAATTAGAATTAATATGGGTTAAGTCTAATTGGGTTTAAGTTTAATTAAACCTAATTTGGGTAACATTTAATTGATTAATTAAACTTAATATGGGTTAAGTCTGATTAGGTTTAAAAATTAATTAAACCTAATTTGGGTAGGGTTTAATTGATTAATTAGCCTTAATATGGGTTAAGTATAATTGGGTTTAAGGTTAATTAAACCTAATTTTGGTAAGGTTTAATTGATTAATTAGACTTAAAATGGGTTAAGTCTAATTGGGTTAAAGGTTAATTAATCCTAAGTTGGGTAAGGTTTAATTGATTAATTAGACTTAATATGGGTTAAGTGTAATTGGGTTTAAGGTTTATTAAACCTAACTTAGGTAAGGTTTACTTGATTAATTAGTTTTAATAAGGGTTAGAACTAATTAAGATTTGTTGAGTTAAACCTGATGTAGTTAAGGTCTAACTAGGGTTTAATTAAGTCTAAATGTGGTTTAGGCCTAATTAGGGATTTTTATGTTAAACATATTGTTGTTAAGGTTTAACGAGGGTTTAATTAGGTCTAAATGTGGTTTAAACCTAATTAGGTGTGTATTGAGTTAAACCTAATGTAGTTAAAGCTTAACTAGCTTTAACTAGGTTTAAAGGTGGTCTAAACCTAATTAGAATTTTGGGTTCACTTAGATGAAATCTAAATGTCTTGTTTGATTTGACTTAAATTTAGATCAAGTCTGGGTTTAAATATCATACCATATTGAGTCTATGGGATTAGACTCAATGGTCATGATGATGTGAATTAGACCCTATGCCATTTGGGTCTTAGGATTAGAGTTTGGTTAACTCTAAGTGTCACTAAGGCTAGTGTCCAAGCCTAAAAGTTGTCTAGGGTAAATATATAATTTTTTTAATTTTAGAGTTTTGACCCTAGGGGTGAAATGTAATTTAAAATATTTGCAAATGGTCAAGAATTTGTCATTTTAGAGTTTAAAGGTGTCACTCTAAGTTTTCTAACCATTTCAAATTTTAATTCCCAATTTCTTCAATTTTTATAATAATTTTAAGGATAATTACAAATTTTTAAGGAAATTAAGAAATTGATGTCTAGAGAATTTCTCTGGCCTTGGGAAAATTATGGAAGATTCCTAAGGGCTTAAAGATCATTCCCTACAAATTTCAAAATTTTTGAAATTATAAATAATTTTTAATAATTAAATTACTCCAAAGAGTAATTAATTAATTAAAAATTAATTATAACTTATTATATCCCAATTTCATTTCCATAATATTCTACTCACTGTCCCGAGTTCAGAGGTATTTTGTCTTATTTTTGTGATTTTTGTGTGTCTAAATATCAACTTTTTGAAGCTTTTAAGATTATTCTTAATTTAAATAAATCATAATTAATCAGAATAATCTCTGGGACGTCGCGTGTCGTCGTACGCATCAAAAATGCGTTTGATCCGCTGTAGGGATCAGAACATGGAATCGGACGGGATTTAATTATAGCCGTCCGTTTTCAAAATAAGGAAATGGATGAAATCCATGCGTCTTCTTCCTCTAACATTTCCCGTGGGCTGTCTATCATCCAGGGACAAATTCTCACTAGATTCTTGATGAAAATTAATGAATTTTGTTCCTATAGCTTTATCTCGAGCGAGCGACTATACGGTGATTCGTAGGTTGTGAAAAGGTTCGTTTCACAATTGACTAAAACCAAACGAGACCTAGGTCGAAATGGCCATATCTTGGCTTGATGAAGTGAAGCTTCAATCAAGTTTTTCTAGAATGCTCCCTAGGTCTTTACAAAGCTCCTAGTATGTTCTATTTGGGGTGAGATTGATTTTAAAAAGGAATTCACCAAAATAGGTTCATGGCTTGATGTGGAACTAGGTTGGAGCTCGCGAGAAGATCCAATTTTGATTGTAATCTTCTTCATACACCTTAGAGAAGGTGTAGGATCAATTAGTTTGATGATTGGGAGAGGTTTATGTAGGACCCATAGTTTGTCTTATTTTGGTGAGTTTCGGGAAGGTTAAATTGGGATTGGGCAGCAGGTTACAAGGCTTGATTCTCTGGGGAATCGATTGCATATAGGATATGAAAGAATTTCACTGTTGAAGGTTTCCTCCCTTGAGCATTGTATCCTCTTCAGCTCCACATGGAATCTCACGGCAAGCTAAATTTATAGCCATCCATGGAGTCCACATAGCCTAGACTCATTTGGGGAAGTCAAGGGAGGTGGCATCTTAACTGTGGATAAGTTTTCTGGATGATGATTAGCATGGATAAAGCTTCCCTTGAATTATCCATAGAGTCCTTCATCTAGGTTAAAAATTGAGCTCATATTTTAGCTACCTCCCATTGGCTAATTTGGTTTGTGGATATGGCAGCTCAGAGGGCCAAATATAAGCTTCACCATACAAGCTCCATTGGTTACTTAATGGTGTTGAGGATGGGGTAAAACATACACGTCCTCATCATCATTTTTTATCTTAAGTTCATGATTGCCTTAATCATGAGAAGGATGAGGTTGTTACAAGTCTATTTTTCATTGGAGGGTGATGGAGGTGTAAGATGAGCATACCACCCTTTCATTCCATCATTCATGAAGAAATGACACATAAGTTCCTCCCTTCATGATTACCCCATATTGTTTTTTTTTATGTCAAGGATGATGTGTCATGGGTTATAATAGGTCTTATGGGTCATGAATGACCTATTAGTTGACCCTTCATGTGTTCAATTTAATTTTAAAAATTGTTTATGGATTTTAGATGTCTTCTTGTTTGATGTCATTTAATTTAGGGTTAAATGCTCATAAATTCATTTGTAATTAATAATGTAATTAATCAAATTTTATAAAATTATAGCATTTGCCAATAAATTGATCAAAATGATTTTAGGTGTTGATCATTTGATCAATTTCATCAATTTGGTCAAAAATTGAACATTTTGACAAAATTTGGTCATGGACCAAAGTTGACCAATGTTGACTAGAGTTGACCAGGTTGACCAAAGTTGACCATTTTAGGTGCAAGGTTGACCAATGTGGCTTTCCTAACCTTGCCATGGCTAGGTTATTCATGAGGCCCATGGATTTTGGTAGTATGTCTTGGTTTGACCTTTTAAATCATTAAGTTGACTTTTGGGTCATTGTGATGATTATTAGGGCATGGATTGGTCATCTTGACTAAATTTGATTTTATTATGTCAAGAGTTGACCAATGTAGTCAATGTGGTGGTCATTAGGTCATGAATTGACCATTTTGAGGAAATTTGACCAGTTTGACCAAAATTAATTATATAAGTCAAAATTGATCAATTAGATCATTTAGGTGTCAATGTTGACTTTTTGATCATGAAAATGACCATTAACTCAAAAATTTGACCGGGTTAGGGTCTGTCACCTCTAATCTGATCATTTCAGAGTTTATCATTGTTAAGATTCAAAAAGAATGTTTTGAGGATTATTTTAATTTCTAGGGTTTTAATGACCCTAAAAATGTAAAAAAAAGTCAATATTGGTAGACCCCTTTATCTTAATGACCACCATGATCATTTTCAAGTCTTTTGAATATGTCTAAGGATCTTAAGTCTTAAGATCCCTCAACTTAAATTTTTATCCATGAATGTTGGTTTAAGACCTTTACTAAAAGTGAGGTCAACAGCCCCATTGAAGTACATTTCCCACTGTCTGGCACTGGACGGTTCTACTTACAGTATCCGCTCAACTGGCACTCATCATTGAATGGGGACCCAGTTGGAAGTGGGTGTGTGATGTGCCTAAAAATGTACTATTTTTATGTTATTTTTTATAATGATATTGCACTTTAAAGGTATGTTTATTGTTGTAGGCACATCAAATTGAAGAATTTGGAGTGGCTAGAGCAAAAGGAAAAAAAAATGGACCAATCGAAGTAAATTGGGTCAAATTGAGGCACACTGGAGCCATGGGGGCCGAACCCTAAGCACTTAAGTGCCCAAACAAGAAGTTTAGGTGCCAACAGATAGAGAGGATTGCGCTTAAGTGTCAAAAATTATTTTCAACATATATTCTAGAATGTACATCGGATTTCGATGATTTTTGAAGTGGTGTTTTGACCTCACTTTTGGTTAAGGTTTAGTTTTCCCTTTTAAGTAGCCTTGTGCTTAGCTATAGGGTTTTACCGATGAATATTAATAGAAAACTAGAAAAGGAACCCTCATCATTAGAAACTCTAAACTCTTCCTTGCTCAACTTGAAGTTCCACATATTGTTCCTAACCTCTAGCACTTAGTAGGTGGGGTCAGTATGGAGGATCTCAAGGAGAGTCCCTATAGGACTTCTTGACCATAAGGCTGACCCTACATATTGGTCTAGAGCTAGTTTACTCACTTACACTCAGTATCACCTATATACATGATACACCTAAAATATATAGTGTTTTTAGACACATTTTCATACCTTGAGATATTACGCTTTATTGGAAGGTATTTTTGTGTTTTTCTTACAGATACAGGTAAAAAAGGGTGAAAAATGCTTAAAGAAGTGAAAAAGGATCAAATTTGGAGCAAGAAGGTGAAAAATGTGAGAAAGAGTTTTGTCGCCTAAGCACTAGATCCGACACTTAAACGTCATTTAAACAGAGAAGGTCGTGCCTAAGCGCCATAGGCCCCAGACTTAAGCACCAATGGCAGTTATTAGACAAGTAAATTCAGTTTTTGTGAATTTTGAAGAGGTTTTGGAGGCACCTATTGGCTTAATAGGTGGTTATAACTACCATGGATGAAAGTTATCACGAAAGCATGCATCTCATAGAGAAATACATCCAATCTATGCATATTTTGAAGAGAAACCAAGGCACCTTTTGAAAAATTATAAAAGAAAGATGAGATGGCTTAGAAAAGGGTCTTAAAAAGGTCTGAAAAAGTATGGGTCCTAAAAGTATTGAAAAGTTTTGAAAGTTCTCATTTATGGAGTTAGTTCGGAAGGATTTTCAGGCACGTCTTTTACTTTTATTTTATCCTTTTTGTTATTTTATTTTGAGTGATTATAAAGACAAGATAATAAAAGGAACGTTAAGAGTTAGGTGGAGGTCTTGAGAGAAGTTTTTCTCTTTCTGTGTTGAGACTACTTTTGGTTTTAATTGAGACTTATTGTTGGTTTGACAATGATTTCTTCTTTTAAACTAAAGTGTGGTTTTGTTCCATGGATTCTGAGTAGTTTTCTTTACCTTTATTCTTTAAATGATAAGTAATTAAGTTTTTGACGGAAGTTGCAGAAATTATTGATCTTCAATGATGGAAGAAGTTGTGATGATTTAAATCCATGCACTTCATTTAATTCTTGATTTGGTCAGTCTAGATGTTAAAATTTATTGTGTGAACATGTAAGAACCGGGCTGGTATTATTTCAGTCAACAATTGGAAAGAATCACATGAGGTTGTATGAATGAGAATGTAGTTCACATGATTGAGTGCAAATAAATAAGAAAATACTCATTAAAGGGTGTAGAGTTAGAAGACTTTAAAGTGACAGGTTAAAGCCCCCAACTGATTTATCATTTTAGGTTTTGATATGAGAATGTTAGCCCCCATGTGGAGGGAATCAAGGGAACTCTCGAGTGAGAGCTATTGTCTTCTCTGCCTAGCCGGTCTTCAGAATTATTCAAACTTTAAATTAGCCAATGTTCTTTATAGCATCTCTAGTAAGGGTAAAGAATATTATTGATCCTATTTGGCACAACTCAATTTGCATAATTCCACAATAGAATTCCTATACTATTACTGATTCATAATAAGATGAAAGATATTTTCATATTTAGTTCTTTTCTTCTACAAAAACTCTAGTTATCTTTTTAAGTTGTTATTGTTCTATCAAAATATTAAAAATACCAAAAATATTTAAATTTTCATTATTGCAAAATCATCTTTAGTTTACATAAGTATCTTTTTATTAAAAATAGAAAATTTGTTATTCAATAGTGCATATTGTGTATTCTCCCTATGGATTCGATATTCAGGTCTTAATCAAAAAGTCATATATTACTTGATAACAATACATATACTTGCGTAGTATCCCAACATATATAAATTAGAAGTTAAATTCATATTTTTTCTTCAAAAACAAGTTTTTGGTTTATTTGCAAAGTAAGGAAATATAAGTGAAATATAATCTGAGTTATTGTTATACTTTACATATTAGCAATATTCAGGGATAAAGTTTTTGTCGCCGTCGCCGAGGAGAAATTGATTTTAAAAGCAATTTTCTATTTTTAGAAAGTCTTATTTAAACTTCAAGTTATCTTAACTTATTTTATTTTATTTTAATTAAATTTATTATATTTTAGTGTATGCGTAATTCAGGTTGTAAAGGACTACTGCCCTACAATTCTGAATTAAAAAGAACTATTAGAAAAATCAAAAAAACCAAAAAAAATTATAAATTTTAAATAATATAAAAAAATTACCAAAATGATAGAACAAAATAATCAAAATGCTGAAATTCATCAAGAGTTTAGACCTTTAAGAGATTATGCCAACCTACTATAGATGAACATCATTGTAGTAGTTAAAAACCTGCTGTAGTGGAAAATTCATTTGAGCTTAAACCTGTTATTATCCAAATGGTATCAAATAATCAGTTTGGGGGATCACCAACTCAAGATTCAAATTTATATCTTGTGAATTTTCTAGAATTGTGCGCTACTTTTAAATACGATGGTGATGGTGTATCAGATGATTAAATGATGCCATGTGACTTAGGTTTTTTCCTTTCTCACTGAGGGATAAAGCTATGATTTGGTTGAATTCGTTAACATTAGCACCTGGATCTATTAGAACTTGGGGTGATTTAGCACAAAAATTCCTTGCTAGTTATTTTCCACCATAAAAAATTGTAAAGATTAGAAATGATATTACATCTTTTAATCACTTTGAAGGGGAATTTATTTATGAAGCATGGGAAAGATTTAAAGAACTTTCAGAAAGTGTCCACACCATGCTATACCAGATTGGTTAATAATTCAAACTTTTTATAATGGATTAATTGGATCTCTTAGATCAATTATCGATGTCGCTGTTAGTGGTTCATTGTTGTTAAAACCATTTCATGTTGCTTATGCTTTAATTGAAGAAATTACTATCAATAATTTTAAATGGCCTTCTGAAAGGGTAAATTTTAAGAAAGTAGCCAATATTCATGAAACTGATGCATTTACCATGTTATGCAATTTCAAAGAAGTTAGTCTAATTTGGAATGAATTTTTCTCAACCAAATTCCATAATTGAAGAGAATTTATTAGGCCAAGTGGTATATTCTCAAGCATCATTAGAAACTTTGAATGCCATAAATAATAAGCAGAATAACCCATATTCAAATTATTATAACCCAGGTTGGAAGAACCATCCCAACTTTAATTGGAATAACAATTCGAGTGGTAATAATCAGCAATGCGGGAACAACCAAGGAAACCCATTGGGAAAATGGAACAACTAAGAGAATAATAATTATAGATCTACTTATCCTCAAGGTTTCAACAGTAATACACATTTTAAGGAGATGAAGTTGTCTATAGAAGAAGTGGTGTTACAAATGGGAAATCAATTACAAAGTCAAGGAGCTGCAACTAGAAATATTGAGAATCAACTTGGGAAAATAGCAAATTCATTAAGTAATAGATCCAAAGGAACACTTCCTAGTAATACTGAATCAAATCCAAAAGACCAGAATAAAGGACTAGTAAAATCCGTTCAACTTAGAAGCTGAAGAGAGTTGGAAGGTTGGGTTTAAGAAGAAATTGAAGTAGAGAGAGAAGAAATTAAAGAATCAAAAGAGGATGCTCCAAAATATTTTGAGAGTCCTATTTCTCTACTAAAAATTTATTTGAAAAAACCACCACCTCCATTTCCTCGGAGACTTCGTCAGCAAAAGTTAGATAAACAACTTTCAAAATTTCTGAAAATATTTAAGAAGCTTACAATTAATATTCCATTTGCTGAAGCCTTAGAACAAATATCGAGCTATATAAAGTTTATGAAGGATATTCTCATCACGAAAAGGAAGTTTGAAGATAATGAAACTATCACACTTAGTGAGGAGTGCAATGCGATAATTCAGAATAAGCATCCTGAAAAGCTTAAAGCTCTTAGTAGCTTTACAATTCCATGAGCAATAAGAGACAAATTTTATGGGAAAGCTTTATGTGTTTTAGGTGCAAGTATTAACCATTATCAATATTTAAATGATTGGGATTGGGAGAAATAACTCCTACTACTATAACTCTGGAGTTAGCAGATCGTTTGATAACATACCCTAAAGGAGTTGTAGTAGACGTCCTAGCAAAAGTGGATGAATTTATCTTTCCTGTTGATTTCATTGTGCTAGATGTGGAGGAAGATAAAGAGATACTTAACATTTTGTGGAGGCCTTTCCTAGTCACAGGAATAGCAACGATAGATGTGCAGAAAGGGGAATTAACAATTCGCATCAATGATCAAACTGTTACTTTTAACATTTCAAAATCAATAAAATACCTTGCAAAATGTAAAGATAATGAATGATATAGGATGGATGTTATAAGATATATAAGTGAATGCCATTTTAAAACTACTTATGAAGAAAAATTTGAAGTACAAAACTTGGAACACGAGCAAGAAGAGGAATTAAATCAATGTGAAGATCTTTTTAAGGAAAATTCAAACTATGTTTGAGAAAGCTTTGAAGTTTTGGACACGATAGACAAAGATAAATCACTTTATACATCTACTTAAAAACCTTCAAAACTAGAGTTGAAGTTACTTCCTCATCATTTAAAATGTGCCTTTTTAGGAGATTCCTCTACTTTATCAGTTTCAATTTCCTCAAAATTAATAATGGAAGAAGAAGAAAGTTTGATGAAAATTCTAAAAAATTTTAAGAAAGGCTTTGGATGGACAATTGCTGATATTAAAGGATTCATTCCTTCAATTTGTATGCATAGTATTCATATGGAAGAGAACTGCAAACCCAAGGTTGATCCGTAAAGGAGATTGAATCCTATTATGAAAGAAGTTGTAAAGAAAGAAATTTTAAAGTAGTTAGATGTTGGAATTATCTATCCTGTTTCAGATAGTGCATGAGTTAGTCCAATTCATTGTGTTCCTAGGAAAGGAGGAGTAACTGTAATTGTAAATGAACATAATGTGTCAATACCTACTAGACAAGTTACAGGGTGGCGAATATGCATTGATTATAGAAAATTAAATCTTGCAAGTACGAAAGATCATTTTCCATTACCCTTTCTAGATCAAATGTTGAATAGACTAGCCTGGCATAAATACTTCTATTTTCTGGATGGATATATTGGTTATCACCAAATTCAAACATCTCTGAGGATCAAGAGAAAACAACGTTTGCCAGTCCTTATGGTATTTTGCTTTTAGAAGAATGCCTTTTGGTTTATGTAATGTCCCTGCTACATTTCAAAGATGTATGATGGTAATTTTTTGTGATTTAATTGAAAAAGGGATTGAATTATTCATGGATGACTTTTTAGTGTTTGGAACTTCATTTGACTCATGTTTAGAACATTTATCCAAAGTTCTTAAGTGCTGTGAAGAAACAAATTTAGTCCTTAACTAGGAAAAATGCCAATTTATGGTAATAGGAGGAATTGTATTAGGACATCAAATATCAAAAAATGGTATGGAAGTAGATCCTGCTAAAATTCAAGTGATCGCTAATTTATCTTATCAAACAAATGTAAGAGAAATTAGGAGTTTTTTAGGACCTGCTGGATTCTACCGGCGATATATCTTTTCAAAGATTCCTAAGCTATTATGCCGATTACTGGTGAAAGATGCAATTTTAAATTTTGATAAGGAATGCGTAAAAGCTTTTAAGTTATTAAAAGAAAAACTAATTACTGCACCAATTATAGTTTTCCCAAACTGGGAAAAACCTTTTCAATTAATGTGTGATGGTAGTGATTATGCTATTGGAGCTGCTTTAATGCAAAGATATGATAAAATTTTCAATAGTATACAACAACTGAAAAAGAGTTATTAGCAATAGTATATGCTTTTGATAAATTTAGATCATATTTAATTGGAACTCATTGTGTAGTGCATACAGATCATTCTACTATTAAGTATTTAATGAAAAAGATTGTGAACTTTATTGTTAGTGATATTATATTGTATGGAATGACATACCAACAGAAAAGAAAATTTATTTCTGAAGCTAAGACTTATTTTTGGGATGATCCATTTTTATATAAACAAGGAAAGGACATGATTATTCAAAGATGTGTACCATTAGAAGAAACTTATGAGATTATCCAAATATGTCATAATTCTTTTTTTAGGGGACATTTTGGTGTTGATAAAATATCATACAAAATTTTACAATCTGGATTTTATTGGCCTACAGTTTTTTAAAGATGTTAATGCTTATATCAAAACTTGTGATAGATGTCAAAGAGTAGGCAATATTTCTAGAAGAAATGAGATGCACCTCAATTATATGCTAGAAGTTGAAATATTTGTTGTTTGAGGATTAGATTTCATGGGACCATTTATACCATCTTTCAAAAATTTATATTTTCTGTTAGCAGTGGACTATGTATCCAAATGGATAGAAGATGTTGCTTTACCTCATTGTGATGCTCAAAGTGTTGCAAAATTTTTGAAACTAAAAATATTTTATAAATTTGGGATGCCAAGAGTTATCATTACTTATGGGGTAAGTCATTTTAGAAATGCCATAATGGAGAAATTATTAAAAAAATATCATATAAATCATAGGATTGCTACTGCTTATCATCCTCACGCAAGTGTTTTGGTTGAATTATCGAATCAGGAAAATAAAACAATTATGGAAAAAACTGTGAAACCAACAAAAATGGATTGTTCAGTCAATCTTGACTATGCTTTGTAGACTTATAGGACTGCATACAGAACTCGTATAGGAATGTCCCCATATAGGCTAATATTTGGGAAACTTGTCACTTACCAGTTTAACTTGAGCATAAGGCATATGGGCAATTAAAGAGTTCAATTATAATTTGAAAGATGCTGGTGAGAAAAGATTGTTACAATTAAATGAGCATAAAGAGATAAGGAATGATTCTTATGATAGTGCCAAAATTTATAAAGAAAAGACAAATATGTGGCATGATCGAAGGATTCTTACCAAAAATTTTCAGTCAGAGCCACAAGTTTTGTTATTTAATTCAAGGTTAAGATTATTTCCAGGCAAACTTAAGTTTAGGTGGATGGGCCCATTTATTATGATTAAAGTTTATTCTTATGGAGCTGTGGATATTAAAGATCCTAAGTCTGAGAAAATATTTAAAGTTAATGGACATAGACTGAAACCTTATTTTATAGGGGATCAACATAAGTTCAATGATGGAATGATGTTGGGTCAACCATAGTAAGAACTAGTTACGTTAGGTTGACGACATAAAACTAAGCGCTTTGGGAGAGGCAACCCATTGTTATCAGTGTGTTTTTATTTTGATTGTTTTTTATGTGTGATTAAGAAAATTTGGGGTAGTATTTTTTTAACTATTATGTGTCAGTATTGGTTTTAAGACTTTATTTAGTGATTTAGACATGTTAAAATGAGAATTTGGACGTTAGGTTGAGTAGTGCAAAAATGTGCACTCATGCTTAAGCGCCAAATCCGGCGCTTAAGGGTGACAATATAAAAACATGTGCAAACCTAATATTCTAGAAGGGAAAACCACATAGAAGTTTGCAAAAATCTACCAAGGCAGTTTCTAAATGTGTCTAGGAGTTATTGGAAGGATTTAAGCCTATAAATAGAAGGGTTTAGTGAAGCAATTTCACCCTAGATCATTTCTAGCCCTAAAGTCTAAGAGAGATATAGATTTTAAGATGATGTCTTCATGGGAGATTGATTTGAAGAAGGAGGAGATCATGAAGAGGAAATTCATTAGTCAAAGTGCACAAGAGATGTATAACAGTTTTTAGCCATTAGTATTGAAGGGATATCAAAGAAGATCATAGAAGATCAACAAAATTGAAAACACCATGTCTGTACAAGAGACTAAGGTATTGGAGGTTCATGCACATCTTGAGCATATTGGATGGCAATTGAAAATGGAATTTAGCCACACTAGTTATATAAAGGAAGCGGATAAGGAGATGTTTCTTAAGCAAAAGTGGATTGAAGAAGATTGCAACAGAGCACGTCACCACCGTCTGTTTTATCAACTTTATATTCCAGTTGCCTCAGGAGAGACTAATGAAAGACCTGAATTTGTTCCATCTAATGAAGAATGGAATTAAGTTCTTTGTTAAAAGTTATGTTTTTGTGTATTTAAAGACATTGTCTTTAAGTCTTTTAGTGTTTAAGACTTGCTTTTAGTGTTTATGTTACTTAAGTTTTTAACTGTGAAAAATTGTTAAGTGTTTGTATATAGGAAAATTTTCTCATCCAAGACAATTTGGAATGAGAACTAAGTGTTTAAATTTATTTGTACTTGTTTTTGAATTAATATAAATTTGTTTTTGTGAAATTTTGTGTTGATTTAGCCTCGAATTGAAATAGTTATTAAAGAGAATTTTGAGAGAGAAGGGAGTTATAGGAAGTAAAAATTATAGGAAGTTGAAAATAGTCATTTAAGTGCTATGAGACCATTTAGGGGTGGTTTACTTAAGCAAATAGTGCATTTTACTATAATTTAAAATTTTTAAAAGTCATGCACGGCGCCTAAGCCCCACATCTCCTGCTTAAGTGCAAGCAAACCCTAGAGGCAGGCACCTAAGCGCCACTTACCTGCGCTTAAGCACCAGTTCATAAAAACCAGTTTGCGAACGGTTAAATGTGAATTTTAGAGCCAAAAATCACCATTTTTACGCCTCCCGTCACCTCCAACTGCTAGGGCACACCATTAAATGGAGATTTCTTAGTGGAATCAAGAAAAATTTGTTAGATTCGGATTTCTTAAGGTAAGAGCTTTACTTCTATGCAAAAATTTTGGATTTTCACCATGTATTTTGATTACATTTGGAAGAATTTGAAAATTCACTATTCTTGGTGAAAAATGAAAAAAAAATCTATGAAAATTGCATAGGAAGTGTAGTTTAACATTTTGGAAGTTTAGTTTACTGGTTTAGACTTGATCTTTGAAGTTATTGTTGGAATTTATCAGATTTGTAGAATGACACCAAGAATGAAGAGGAGCAAAGATAATGCCCCTTTCAATTCGAGTAAATTTGTTAGTTCAAAAGCTCAAGATCGATTTAGTGATGCGTTGCAATCACACAAACTGATTCAGAAGTGATGTTTTAGAAATCCGGGTGAAGACGTGGAAGATTTAAATATTTGCCGACAGTGGAAACAATTTTGTTTTTTTTCTGTTGTGGGCAGTTATTTCTGCTGTGAGGGAGCTTTATGCAAATCTCTTTGAAGCTGATGATAATCGAGTTATGGTTAGAGGAAAGTAGGTACCTTTTCGCCAGAGGTAATCAACTTTTTTTCTCATTTTCCACCAGATATGTTATGTTTTTATGAAAATTATAGCCATACTGAAGTGGAGTTAGATGAGATTATCTCTTACTTGACTATTGGGAGAGGACTTTGGAAGATCACTAATGAGAGGAGAGTAAATTTCCCAACTTCAAAGTTATGTGCACCTTCAAAGGCCTCACACTATTTCATTTCTTCTCGTCTGCTTCCGACCAATCATCTCAGTGAAGTGACCAGAGAGAGAGCAATGTTGTGAACTATTTTATTCAAGAGGGAAAGCTCATCAACATTAGAGCTTTAATCTGTCAGCCTATCATCAGTTCTGCTACAGCTGTTACAATTGCAGGT
This sequence comes from Phalaenopsis equestris, assembly GCF_001263595.1. Taxonomy (NCBI): domain Eukaryota; kingdom Viridiplantae; phylum Streptophyta; class Magnoliopsida; order Asparagales; family Orchidaceae; genus Phalaenopsis; species Phalaenopsis equestris. The sequence goes on along the minus strand of NW_018165776.1, from coordinate 37,120 downwards.
CTGGGATTTGCTTCCTTGATTTTTTCTTTGTGTGAGTAGGCTGAAGTTAATTATCATAGCTGGGAGGAAGTGTTATTACCTCTAAAGCCCATCACTAAGGTGAATGTGAAGACTTATTCTGAGCATTCAATTTTTGGATGGAGAGGAGGATTTTCTCGGAGTTATGGAATGGAGACGTGTGCTGCTTCTAAATCTAGACCATCTACCTTACGTGCTTCTACATCTCGAGGTGAGTCTGCTGAGACCTGAGATCAATTATTGCAGAGGATGATGGATAATATTAATTTTACCGCTGATAGGGTACAAAATTTAAAGTGTTTTGCAGAGCATACTGATAAGTATAATAGGAGAAAAAGTAATTATGAAGAGAAATTTCACTCATCTATGGAGAGCCTCAATAGGGGTAACCAAGGAGTGCAATTTCCTCTATATCCTAGATACCCTAATTATGAGCCGGCAAATGTTTGGGATAGCAGTGATTCAGAGGATAAAGAGCTGAGCTAAGAGATTTATTTTATGATTGTAATATGATATGAACTATATGATCTGGGCTTGCTACCTGCTACATTTGCATCTGTGTGTTGATTTGAACTATGTGATGTGGTTTGGACTTTTATATTTTAAGTGAGAATTGTGATGTGATGTGTTTTCATGTTTTGGACTTGAGTCAAGTATGCATGTTTACCTGAACTATGTGATGTGTGAGGCTTTTATTTTTAATTATATTATAATGTTTATGTTAGTTAGTAGTTTGTTTTAAAATTCTAGGGTAGTAACTATTGTGAGTTTTGTGATTTAGTTTGTTTTGAAAATAATTTAATTCTATAACTGTTGTAAAGTTGAAAATCTTGCTAACTTAGGTCTTAAATTTGAAACTTAAAAAAGTACTACCCTATATTTTTTCGTTTATCATGTTAGTGTGTTTGTTTTTATGTTGAGAACGTGAAATCAAGTTAGTGTCTTAGTTTGCTTTTATGTTTATACCCACTGTTTAGAAGTCTAATGAATCTCTACATGTTAAATTGAAATGAAAATATAGAAATTTTGATCAAAAATTAATTTTACTCCTGTTTTTAGTTTTATACTTGTATCATTA
>NW_018165776.1:15940-35955 GCF_001263595.1 Phalaenopsis equestris | reverse complement strand
ATGAAAAATATTTTCAAAACTTTAATTTTATTTGTTCTCAAATGAATTACAATTGAATTTGATTTGAAAAGAAAAATTGATCATGTATATGAAGTTATATTAGGGAAGTAAATTTTGATTTTAGAAATGAGTAAGAGAATTTAATTGAAATTTTGAGTAATGAAGAAAAACTTTAAGTTAAAAGTTTTTAGTGTATAAAATGATTAATATAATTAACTATCTTTAGTTAGAAACATTGTATTTTCGAAAATTTTAGAAATTTAGACTTTTATTTTTAATACTTAAATTTTATTTTTTGTTTCAAAGCTATTATTATATTTATAAGTAAAAGATTTGTATCAAGACTTTGCTTTAAGAAAGAAAATGTAGAATTCAATATTCTTAAAAGGTCTGTCTAGATATAGTAATCCTTGCGTAAAAAGGAAAGAAAAGAAAAATAGAAAAAGAAAAGAAAAAGAGAAAAGAAAAAGAAAAATAATAAAATATATGGGAGGAAAAACATGAGGATTGGTGCCTAATCAAAAATTGGTTCTACATTTGATCTTTTTAAAGTATAAGACTTGAGAAAATTTTAAGCTTATAGATATAATATAGTAAGTAAAATTATTCTTAATAAAAATTTTTAAGTAGAGATAATTAAAGAACTAAATTCTAAATTTGGAAGACTTGCAACATTTCTGAATTAGATAGGAACTCATATTTTTTATCTTTCTTAACATTAGAAATTTGTAAACATTAAGTTGATCTCATTTTCTGAACATTTTTTCAAAATTGGACTACTATATTTCAAAATCTAAATTTTAGTAACTCCTAAAGAAACGCATGTACATATCATACATAATTAGTTTTTAAAGATTGAAGTGTCACTTGAGGACAAGTAACATTTTAAGTTTGGGGGATTTTGACATGCCTAAAATATATAGTGTTTTTAGACATAGCTTCATACCTATTTTTGAGATATTGCACTTTAATGGAAGGTATTTTTGTGTTTTTCTTGCAGATACAAGTAAAAAAGGTGAAAAATGCTGAAAGGAGTGAAAAAGGATCAAATTTGGAGCAAAAAGGTGAAAAATGTACAAAAGAGTTTTGGGTGCAAAAGAGTTTTGGCGCCTAAGCGTCAGATCCGACGATTAAGCACAAGTTAAACCGAGAAGGCCGTGCCTAAGGGCCAAAGGCCCCATAGGCCCCATGCTTAAGTGCCTGCGACAGTTATTGGACGAGTAAATTTGGTTTCTACAAATTTTGACGAGGTTTTTGAGGCACCCATTAGCTTAATAGGTGGTTATAACCACCATGGACGAAAATTATCACGAAAGGGATGCATCTCTTAGAGAAATACATCGAATCTAGACATATTTTGAAGAGAAACCAAGTCACCTTATGGAAATTTATAAAAGAAAGAAGAGAGGACTTAGAAAAGGGTGTTGAAAAGGTCCGAAAAAGTGTGGGTCTTGAAAGTATTGGAAAGTTTTGAAATTTCTTATTTAGAGAGTTAGTTATGAGAGATTTTCAGGCACCACATTTATTTTTATTTTACCCTTTTTGTTATTTTATTTTAAGTGGTTGTAAAGGGAAGAGAATCGAAGGAACTTCAAGAGTTTGATGGAGGACTTGAGATAAGTTTTTATCTTTCTATTTTGAGACTACTTTTAGTTTTAATTGAAACTTATTGTTGGTTTGACAATGATTTCTTCTTTTAAACTAAAGTATGGTTTTTTTTTCTCCATAGATTCTGAGTAGTTTTCTTTATCTTTCTTCTTAAAATGATAAGTAATTAAGTTTTGGATGGAAGTTGTGGAAAGTATTGATTTTCAATGATGGAAGAAGTTGTCATGATTTAAATCCATGCACTTCATTGACTTCTTGATTTGGTCAATCCAGATGTTAAAATTTATTGTGAGAACATTTAAGAGCCGGGCTGGTATTATCTCAGTCAACAACTAGAAAGAATCACATGAGGTTGTATGAATTAGAATGTAGTTCATATGATTGAGTGCAAATAATTAGGTAAATATTCATTGAAGGGTTTAGAGTTAGAAGATTTTAAAGTAACAGGTTAAAGCCCCCAACTTGGTTTATTGTTTTAGGATAATGTTAGCCCCCAAGTAGAGGGAATCGAGGAAACTCTAGAGTTAGAGCTAGTATCTTCCCTGCCCAGCCGGTTTTCAGAACTATTCAAACTTTAAATCAGCTAATGTTCTTTTTAGAATCTCTAGTAAGGGTAAAGAATATTATTGTTCCTATTTTCCACAACACAATTTGCATACTTCCACAACAGAGTTCTTATATGTATTACTGATTCATAACAAGAAGAAAGATATTTTCATATTTAGTATTTTTCTAAGACACTAGTTAATTACTTAAATTGTTATTGTTCTATAAAAATATTATAAATACCAAAAATATTTAAATTTACATTATTATAAAATTCATCTTTAGTTTAGATAATTATCTTTTTATTAAAGAAAAATGTTTTATTTTACAAAGTTAATGTAGCAATATTTATTAGATGTTTTAAAGATTATGGATCCCATGGTTTTGACATTCAGGTCTTAACCAAAAAGTAATATTACTTGATAACGATACGTATGCTTGCGCAGTTTCCCAATATATATAAATTAAAAGTTAAATTCTTATTTTTAATTAGGATCAAGTTTTTTGTTTTGTTGCAAAGTAATGAAATATAAGTGAAATATAATCTGAATTATTGTTGTACTTAGCATATTAGTAGTATCCAGGGATTAATAAACTTACAACCCTAAACCCAAAGTTGTTGACTTTGATCCCTTGATCTTTTGAAAGACTCATGTAGACCTCTAGACCCACTAGACCAAGGCTAGTGTTTAGTTAATACCAGGACATAGAGGGCCCAAATGGGGACTTCATTGGTCCAAAGCTCATTTATGGTGTTTGGCACCCAATTCTACCAAAATATCCAACTTGGCCTTTTACCCGTAAATCGACCCAAATTACCTAAACACCCCCAAACCCTAAATTTGGCCAAAATTCTCAATTTCACCAAAAATACCCAAATTTGTTCAAAAATCAGTTCAAACCATTTCAAAATACCCAAATTGCCCAAAACAACCAAAAAATGCCAAAATTTACCAAAATACCCTCAATTTTGCCAAAATTACAAAAATACCCTTGGTGGCCTTAACTTTCCCAAAACATCCAAAATAACTTCAAATGGCTTTAAAACAAATTTGGACCCGTCAATTGAACCCAATTTGACCAATTTGACTATTTGACCGAAACCCCCAAATTGCCTTTAAAAGCCTAATTTCCCCAAATTCACCTCAAATGTCCATCAATTCGGCCACAATCCTCCACAATTTCAATATGGCCCTAATCCTCCACAATTTCAGTTCTAAACTCAAATTCATCTTTCATATGATCAATCCAAACTAAATCCAAGCCTAATTGACCCATTCATTGAGCTCAATTTTAATCCAACTCAAACCCTCAATTTTGACCATATGACTTAACCCCACCAAATTGAACCACATAGCCTACTCAATTTGCCCCAATTTAAATCATAAACTCTTCATAACAATCATACACATCAAATTGGACCTTTAATTTGCCTTGGGAAACCCTCAATTTCACTCAATTTTAACCCAAGTCTAAAATCCCCAAATTTGCCCTAAATTGATTGTCCCTAAGTGCCACCGAATTGAATACCCAAACCCCAAAATTGACACCCACTTGATGTTAAGAACTCTTCATGATATTTCTATAGATTGTTTTCAATAATCAATTTGGACTTAGCCCAACCTTAGCCAACCTAAAGTATAACTCAACACCCCCAAATTGACCAAATGTCCAAAATACTCCAAATTGAACCTCTGAACCAAATCAAAATCACTCTAAACCTTTTCCAAACCTCTTGTGACAATCATTTACACATTATTGATCAATAAATTGAGCTCAATGCCATGGCTAGCCTAACACAAATCCAACTTCTATCCATTTTGACCCAAATTGAACCCCTTCCCCAAAATTGGCTTAGTCATGCTAAAGTCACCAAATTAAGGTCTCTACGACCAATAAGCACACCCTATTGACCAGGTTGGACCCCGTTAAACCACCCAAGTAAGCTATGAACTAAGGGTCCTCTAATTTAAAGGATCTTATCCCATTTTTGGGCCTTAACCAAGAAATCTCCTCCATCATCACTAGCCATTGAGGGTTAACCATAATTAACCCTCCCCCAGGCTCACCTGACTCCTCTGGCCACCACCCCTGGCCCTACCGGTCATCCCAGTGGCTGGAGAACCCTACTTAAATAAAAAACCCAAAGAAACCATCCAAGCTGCCCAACTCTGATTGTCCCTTAGCACTTTGAAGCCCTCCAGCTCAGCTCCACATTGCACCTAATTTGAAGCCCTGGCAGCCACCCTAGGCCATACAATTTAAACCCATCTTCCATGGCCAAAGAAAAGGGCAATCAAATTTCCTTAGTGAAACTCTATCAAATTGTTCCCAAAGCGCCTCCAAGACTCTCTAAGCTCATTGCAACCATCCTTTGGCCATTTCCCCCATCACCTGAGCTCAATTTTTTAGCTCAAACTCAGGACAAATTTCAGCCATCCTCAAAACTCCCCCAAACTCTAAATTAATTTTATCTTGAGCTTCCCCAGAGCAAGAGAGGAAGCTCTCCATCAAAACCCCCCTCTTTTGAGCTCTCCAAGCCGCTCTTAGGCCAAGTTCACACCCATTTTCATTGAACTTCTACTTGGAGCTTAAAATAAAGCAAATCAACACATCCGACAGGTTCGTTGGACTCCACTGAAACTTACACAAGCATTTGATTGAAGCCTCGCCTCTCAGACAAAGGTATTATCCATTAACCCTAATCTTGAGCTTGGTTTTCATCAAATGTGAATTGAAGTTTGATCTCATAGTAATGCAACCGTATGGATGTACTCTCCTTAATTAGATGAAGGTATAGGAGCAAACGCCATGTGATTTAGTTGAGTATCGACTGAGATCTTGGGCATGGAAGTTGGACGGTGCACGGGATCTGGCTATCAGGGATGATGACGGAGAGCCATCTCATCAAGTGTGTATTAAACAGATGGATGAGATCAAGTCGGACGGAGCCTTCGTGCATGAACATCGGGACATGTGCCTATCGAGTCAGATGGTGACGCAAAACCAAGTGGCGATGTGTGGCATTTTGGGGAGGACGAGGATGACATGGCGTGTGATTGGGATGAATAGAAAATTAGGATTTTCCTGATTTAATTAAATAACAGATTTTTGAAAATAAATAACATTGCATAGAAAAATCATAAAAAGAAAATAAAAATGCCCCCTTACTTAGTGAACAGAGGAGAATAATGTAGACTAAAATTAAAAAATATTATCTTATTCCTTGATTTTTAATGAATTAAATACCCTCCGGAGTATTTTAATTCATTATGATCAAACATTGCTAACTATGGCTTGAAATTTTGAGAGTTTTTTGCTCATGACAGAGACTATGTCCTCTGATTTTTCCAAGGTCAGAGGGCATCTCTATGCTTCTAATTCTAATTTTCAATCTATGGTGACCATTTTGGCCTATTTTAATTATATAAATCAAAACATCATTTGGAAAATTATGATTTTGGAAAATTATGGAAATAGTTTTAATAGGTTTCCTGTGGTTAGATAAGTGCAAGAAAAATATCATGATGTTTTGAATTATCTTGTAAATTTCTATTTTTAGTTAAATGTAAATATTTTATCTTAATTTATTTAAGTTAAATACTTATTAAAAATTGAGAAAATCAATCCCACATTGTTCATATAAATCATATTTATCTACTATAAAAATTTGAAACTTATTTGATTAGGTTTGGGTATTAAAGTTCATTTTCTAAGTAACCTTTTATTTTTGCATAAAAATAATTATATTAAATTAAATACACTTTGGAAAATTGTGAAAAGTGATTTTTTGAGTTCCTTGTGATCGTAGGTACTTGAGAGAAATAAAATTATTTTTTAGAAAATACTTAATTTTTTAGCCTTATTTTGAATTTAAAAATAATTAAAAATTTCAGAAATATCAAAATATTTCAAAATATCCTTAATTATTTTCTGATAACTTGGGACTCATTAAAATGTTTTTCCTATTTTATCTAAGTTAAAAATAAATCTTAAGAGCTTAAAAGTGAATTTTCCTTATTTTCCCATTAAAATAACTATAATAAACAAATTAGAAATCATAAAAAAAATGAATTTTGATTATTTGAGTTTTCTGAACTTAGAGAAGTCTAATAAAAATATAAAAAAAGAATTTTTGTAATTAGGACATTCATTTCTATTTAATTAAATCATTGAAGCTTGTTAATAAAAAAATAATAGTAATAAAAATTTCAAAATAATAGTAATAAAAATTTAATTCAAAAAACCATGAAATTTTGCTTAAGTGTTTCTCTAACCTAAGGAAACCTCCAATAATTTATTTTGGAAAGTTAAATTAATCAAATTTTGAAAATCCTAGTTTCTAAATTTAACTAAATAATTAAATTAAATTAAATTTTGAGAAGTCCCATATTCTCCTCTAATATTGAATACCTCATGGACATAACACTCTAAATGCTCAAAGTCATTTGGGTTATGTTTAATGAGTTATGAGGTGAAGCACCCCACCCCACGGGCCCCACCCCAAGGGCAAATAAACATTTTAGATTTTGGTGTCGTAATCAAAATTTAAGATTAACCAAGGGAAACTGGGTAATTTTTATCTTAATAAACATGTTTGGATGATTAAAATATGATCGGATTAAAAGGTAGAAACTCACTTACCACCCTTGCACAACATCACCAAAATCATAATTCTCCTAATCTTCGTGACATGGAAGTCAACTCAGCTCAAATGATTCTTAAGTGATGGGATTAAGATAGAAAAGATGATAATTTACTTTTCTCAAGCCCAAAGTTGAGGATGATGTGATCATTCAATATGGGTATATGTCACTTATATCAAAATTTTGACAATCACCATTTCACCTATTACGATTGTTAAGGGCTTGGTAGTGTCCTAGATTATGATATGATTGGTGATTAACATATTTAAACACTACAAGCTTGACTTTAATTGTGGGCACCATAATCTTTAAATGACCTAAACTTTTGTTAGGGGCACCCACTCACATAACTCTTAAATGAAACATCAATTTATTAATCAAGTATCCTATCATTGGGATAATTAAATATTCAAGTTTCACTGAGCAATGGGGTAGTCACACGTTGACCTCTCATGATTAATGAAACAATATGATATGTTCAGAATGAACTCGAAATATATTAAAATATCTTCAATATGGTCCAGGGTCATGCCGTGAGCAGTTTAAAATCTATTGGACTTTCTGAAGGTCAAAATGGACTTGCCATATTTTGTTCTAAAATCATCTACTAGGATTATCTAAGATTCAATAAAATCATAACTTGTGGTTTGATAGCTAAACCTTCATTTACTCTTACAATTTAAATTCCTTGCAAAATTATATACATGTCTTGCAAGTACTGACCTTTAAGATGGTGGAACGAGAAGAATCAACAGGTATGTTTTCAAATTAATGCATTTACCTCCTTATATTTCTTATCTTGAGCTTGCATGTTAAATAATGATTTCACCTTGCAAGAAAACTAAAACTACTAGGATAGGCACAAATCCAAAATCAAAGCCAAAACTAAAATTAATCAAGATAAAATACCACCACAATATTCAAAATATAAGACAACTCAAAATTTAATCACAAATATCACAGAACAACAATTGCAACTAAATTAAGATGTCTCTATTAGATGATCAGGAATCCCTTGAAGGAGGTAACCTACTGTTGCTAACAAAATTTTCAATTATCTAAATGAAAGTATGCAGCTCAATGACTTGAGTTTAGCAAATTCATATGGAAGAAGTGAATCCAAAAGAAAATAGTGGTACTGGAATGAGAGAAATGTAGGATCCTAACCGGTGTTGCTCTAATCAATTTTAATATGCCCCACAATATTTATAGAGCCATAAACTTAGGAATATTTGATTTGAAATCATAACCTGACACATTAGAAAACTGAAACTCATCATGACGAGGAGCTTTGTGCTAGCATTTTGGGCAACACGACCATCTTCATCAGTAAGAAGATCTACAACGACATATCTTTCCTTAGAATTAAACAACAAGCCAAGGATTTTGAGGTTTTTTGTTTATGCAACATAAATCCTCAACTCATCTTTAGCCCTTTTGTATAGCTCTGTTGTACAATATAAGCCCTAACTCATCTTAGAATTCCAAGATTGTCGTTTGTCATGACCTAAATCCACACATCTTCCAGCCCATTTTGTGTGGTCGTTTCACATGAATGTCAGTCCTAAACAAATAAAATTGGTAGGATGAAACATTAAAATAATTTCTCCTCAAAGTTGAAGAAAAACAATAAGATAGACTGGGAAGTCACAGAGGTTCTCCTCTGGATCTATGACATCTCTAACTCTTCCTTCTTTCGATTCTATAATAAATGTCCCAGATTTGAGTTATATCCCTTTCACACCTCTTTGTCCGATCTCGTTGAAAAAGTCATATCCTTTTGAACTCCTTAAAGATAATATTCCCTAATTTTTATTGAGAGTTTTCTGGAGTGACTTCGGTCATTTAAGATGTAAATAACTATAGAGGCTTGCCCTTCTAGGGAGCCTTTTTTGACCCCCCCCTAACCCACCTTAATATAAACCCTATTTTATTTTTGATATTAAATAGGGGAACTTATCAGCTTATAAATAAAATAGTTTTGCAGACCAAATGAATGTCATTCGTAGACCAAAAGAATGTCATTTATTTCTTAGTTTATTTGATTGAGTCTCACCCTCAAGCCTTGTGTTTAGCTTTCGAGATAGATAAATGACATGTGGTGTAGTGCTCTTTCATTTGAGGTATGAAAGATATGAGATCAGTTTGACTTCATATTTTCTGTGTGTGTGTAAATTAAATGCCTTTCCAAATCGGGTGACAATATTTCGATTCTGGCAACCGACATTTTCTAACGGGCAACTCTTTAAATAAAATTATGCCGACAGCTTCTGGCAAATCTGCCTGGGAATAGTTTTTCTCTCCATTTATATTAACAAATACTATCATCATACATTGGTATTGAGTCCACGTCCCTCTTGGACAAAATTACCCTTTTTTCGTTGGCAAGCTTTTCCCATTTCTGTCTTGGGAAAGTACGATCAACCCTTTTTGACTTCAGGACCATCAGTTCAATCAAACTTGAACAGGAAGGTTCAGGAGGCCATTAAGGACTTTTTAATCTTTATGTGGGGTCTGACCCCCAATAGAAACGTTGTAAAGTTGGTTCTGCACTGAGTCCTGAAATTCACTTTTTCCCTTTTTAGTTTAATTTATTATTTTGTAAATTAAGTTGGATTGTGTCGTGCTGCACTTGCTCTTTATTTTTCATTAGATTAATTAAATCTTTCAATTTTCAAATTATTTTTACTAAAATTTTGAAATCTCCATAAATTAAATAAAGACATACCCGGTCTACAGATTGACCTCTATTAATTTTTAGTGCTCGCACTAAGATTACGAGATAATGACCAAATAACTAACCCAGAGTTTTCTTTTTTTTGAAGTTGTTGCATTGGCGTTCCTAGCGCTCAATTTTTCCTGCAACCTGTTGACGAGCCGCAACGCCCTCATTGTCGCTCCCACCATGAAGTTTGGAGCAGGATTTGATAACCTTGAGGTCATTCTCGGCAAAGCCCCATTCGTCGTGATGAAGGTCACTGCTTTAGATGTTCAGGAATCGTCTATTAAGTTTAATCTGAATTGTCCTCTAGACTTTCCTTCTTGTAAGAAAGTCAAGACTACTACCACCGCTACACCTAACAAGCCTTTTGTTTGTGTTTCTGCTAAGGTAAAAGTAGTTATGATCGTTGAAGACCTGACTGAAGGATTCGTTGTTCCGCCGTCAGTATTTGAAATTAGACTGAGTTTGAGGACTGCACCATTAACCCGAACCCAAAGGAAAAACCGTTGTTGGATGGTTCAAAGGGATACTAAAGCACAATTTTCCAAGGAAGTACCTGTTGATGAAGTTCCTCACCAGGATGACTCAGGATTACTGGATACTTATCCACTTCTACAAGGGAGTAGGTTCCATTCCTTAATGGATACTAATGGGTATCCAGAAGATTGCCACTACTTTACCGTCACCTCATGGACATGTTAGGGAGAGGAAGAAGCCAGCTCTTCTCACTTAATTCAGTTCTATTTTTGAGAGACTAACTGCCAAAGAAGGTTGTTCAGTTGGAGAGTTACTTAAACGAGTAGGGTGTGCAGTATCCCCTTGCATGAAGAAAGAAATTTTAAGGGACATCAGATCGACCAGACGATCTCAGAAATCAACTGAAGCTTTACCTACTAGCATTCCCGTTTGGTTCTGCTTGGGAAGCAGAGTTGATACCACCATTGTTGCTACTGATTCTACCATCACTAGACTCACAGGATGTCGACCAGTTAAGCCGCGTCTGGATCTAAGAATTCTACCTATTACCAGCCACAAGGATGTTCTTCAAAATTCAAAGGAATAGACAAAGAGGTTACCTATTACCATATCTGGTCTGCACCACAGGGAGCCTACTTCTCTTTGACATGCCAATGTTTTTTGCTGAGACACTCCGTCTCAAGACATCACCGTCAACGAAAAAGGTATGGGTACCAAGGTCGCCGTATCGATACAGTTCAGTAAGTCCACAAGTCAGGATCATGGAATGAAGCAAGGGTCAGAAGTATCTGACATTGTCGCAACAATTGCTAGTGAGATGGATGAGCAAGTTGAAGATGTCCAACAAAGTCCTCTAGATCTTAAGGTGCAACAAGAATCAATAATTGAAGGAAAGGATGAAAAGCTTAGGGTCAAGATTTTAGAGTTGGCCCGAGAACATGGAGTTTCCATCGATGATGATGATGAAGATTTTAACTTCAATGATTACCTCGAGGAAGATTTCATCGATATCCATGTCATCGAGACAAGAGCCTCTGCATCTGCGTGCGATGCTCAACCTTTCGTCTGCGTAGGGTTGTTTTCATAAGGGATGAGCAAATCAGCAAAAATGGAGAAAAGAATGGAAGAGATGGCTACTGCCATGACCACCATGGCCACAGCTCAAGGACAGTCTCAACCCCAACAGTTAGCCTCCCCAGAAGTCAATCAACCAGATATTATACATATCAAAAATGAAAGGAGGGAAGTTGCCTCAGGAAATAGAGATGAGAAAAAAAGAAGGACTCTCCATTGAGTGCCATACCAGAAAACGAATTTAAGCATATGGTTGAGCAAGTTCGGGATGCCTTTGCCAAATCCAAGGGAGGTGCATTGATTTTGAAGAGTAGATCTTACTCAAAGGAATTTGATGTTGTACCATACCCTAAGGGTTTTGTGTCACCAAACTTTAAGATATTTGACGGGACTAAACATGTCAGGCAACATATACTGCATTTTTGATCCAATTGTGGCAACATAGGAGGAAATGAAGCTTTACTTTTCCCAATTTGTCAGCAGCCTATCAAGGATCAGCTTTGATTGGTATGCCAAGACATTCACCGAGCTAGAACAATTGTTTGTAAGGAGATTTGCCTGAGCGCAACATCACGTGTGTCTATTGAAGATCTCATAATAAAGAAGCAAAAGCCCAATGAGACTTTAGTGGACTACATTTTGAGTTGGAGAAACCTTAGTATGAAATGTGAACCTTAGCTACAGGAACATCATGCGATAGAGATCTTAATCAAGAGCATCCATGGGCCAATGGCTTTCATGCCCAAGGGACTCACCATTAAATCCTTCAAGAAGCTACTCAACAAAGCCAGCAACCTTCAAGAAGAAGTCAAGCATATGGATTCCCAAGAGAAAGCGGAGAAATCCAGGACAAACAAAGCATTCGAGAAGCAGTTTTTAGAGCATTTGAAAAGAAGTTCGGAATAGTGACAACGGTCGACAAAGGAAAACAACTAATGAAGATACATATAGAAAATTTCCATCAGAATTCCCATTCATCATCACGGCATGCTCAACAATAGACACAACAATATGACCAGTCTATCCAGCAACTACCTCAAGGGAGACTGTACCGAACAAAAAATAGAAAGGTTCTGTCCTTGATAGAACAAAATAAAACAATTTATTCCTTCAAAGTTGAAGTGGTACCCAAAATGTTCATAAGTCTGATGAAGTATCCAGAGTTCAGATTACCATATCCGAAGAAACCCGAAGAGGTCGACAAAAATGATCAACCTAATTGCTGCCCGTATCACCGGATGCTTGAACACACTATAGAGGATTGTTTCATCTTTAAGGAATGGATCGAGAAAAATCTTAAGGAAGGAAATATAACGATCACAAAAGAATATTTAAAGGAACTTGAAAGAGGTTCTATAAATATGATTTTAGCTGAGCCAGTCTCTCCGATTGACTGAAATTCAGAAGAAGACGGGTGGAGTATAGTCTGGAGCAACTCATTCAAGACAATACTGAACTAAATATAGAATGCATTAGCACAAGCTTCTGTTCAGAGTCTTCAGCTTGCCAAGCCAGAGATGAAGATTCTGCCAGGAAATCCACCATCACTAAAGAAGAAGAAGAAGAACACAACCACAAAGATTGATAGCACAAGGGGATAGGATAGGGGCTGCCTTTGCTAGATTAGTTGTCTCGGATTTACGGAAAAAAATCATTGAACCCTTGACCTTGCATGATTATCCTTATACCCCTCCAAGGTCTTATGAATATAATGATTATGATTTTGGCTACATTTTAACTATTTCTAGTAATAATGTAATTTATTATGACCAATCTAGCTTTGATCTTGATTCCCAAACCGATCCTTAAATCGTACTTAAGTATGATGAACCTGTTAGTAAGACTAAAGAAGACATAGACAATACCAATTATGACAACACCGTGAGTGAGGAACCAATTCTAGAGTTTCGTAGTTCACTACTTGCCATCAACTTAGATCTTTCTAACAAAGAAGAAAAATCGAAAGATTCTTCTACGACATCTCAAGAAGAAGAAATTACAGAAGTGAGCTTAATGAATGAGAAAGTATTACCCCTAAGGTCAGCTCCAACAGATAAAGGAAAGTAAATAGTAACTCAAGAAGATCTACCTCCACCTCCACCAGCCAAAGAAGCACATAACCAAGTAAAGATCGGAGGATCATACAAAGTGGATTACAACGTGCTAGGTCAAATTAAGCATCTACGACGATCATGTCAAAGGAGATGACAGACTCTCTTAGGCTAGTTGGCCAGCACATCCTCCGATGAAGACTTTCCCTTTGAAAGAACAGTTTGGGATAGCCTTCTTAGATGAATACTTGCTGCTCGGTACCGTCAACCATAATCATCCACTCTATATCTCTATTAGCAACGACAGATTTGTGTTGTCCAGAGTTTTGGTAAATCCTGGAGCATCCCTCAACATGATGTGCCTATGCACATTGCCCTATTTTGACATTAAAGCTCAAAAGCTTACGACCGATAAAATGATGCTAAAAGGATTCAACCAAATAAGAGAGAGAGCCCCTGAATCAATTACATTACTTATGAAAGTCAGAGAACTAGTAACAACCGCTAAATTCCATATCATCAACATTGAGACCTCTGTTAATGCTCTACTGGGTCAACCATGGATTCATGAACATAATATGGCTTCATCATCTCTAGACTAATGCATTAAGTATTACAAGGAAGGATAAGAGCATTGCATCATTGGAGATTTACAACCATTTTCAGTTCATGAAGTTGACATTCATGAAGATGCCACCTACTATGTGCCTCCAAAGAAAACGAAAAACGTCTCCTCTTGTGAAGATGTGGCAAACAAAGTAGAAGATTTAGAAGAATCAAAAAGAGGAATCCATTCAGCTTCACTTCAGTGATCTTCCACCACTCTTTTGCAACAAGTTGGTGGGAGTTCTTTTAGTTGCGCACCTGAGATCAAGTTCGGGGATGTGGACGAGCAAGAACAAATTTAATTGTTGAACGGACTAGGCCAACCATTAAAATTGATAAAGAAAGTTCTAAAGATGAAATCATAATGATAAAATAGAAAAAACCTCAGTACGAGATATATTTAAAAAATATGAAGAAAAGCAAATCTGAGACAATGTATGATCGGATAAATCAATATGTGAACACCATGACCCTTACTCTGATTCTCCCTCAAAAGGTCGAGAGATTAGAGGTCAAGGAGGTCCGTAGCACTGGTTCAAAGCCGATCAAATTTATCGTCCTTCTACTTATACTAATCTTGAAAAACATGTAAATTTGGATGAGGATCCTAATTAATTAATGGAACTTCCTTTTGGTTATTTTTCTCCTTGTGTAGAGAAGTTAATTCAGCAAGGGCATTTGCCAAAACAAATGCAAAAAGCTGAATTGCAACCTTTTTAAAAATTATGGAATGTTAAAAGTCAAACTCCCAACTTGAAAGAGGGTCTCAAATTTATTACAATCAAACCAATCGACAATTTAGAATGTTGCATGATTGTTACTAGTGAATCAAAAGAGGATTGCCTCAATATGGAGGATGACTCTACGGATCAGCTGATAGAAGACGCTCCGCCAGAATTTGAGGAAGAAATCAAATCAACTATTGATGAATTGAAGGAAATTAACCTCGTGACGGAAGAGCAGCCCCAACCTACATTTATAAGTTCTCTACACAATGATGAAGAATCTTTAGAGTTGATCAGACTGTTAAAATAATTCAAAGATTGTTTCACATGGAGTTATGATGAAATGTCAGGACTGTCAGCAAAAATTACAGTTCATAAACTCAGGGTGGACAAGGATATGACCCCAGTAAAACATACTCCAAGAAGAATATACCTCGAAATAGAGCATCAAGTCATTGCAACATGAAGAAATTAATAGATGCTAACTTTGTAAGAGAAGAGAAATACCTCACATGGTTAGCTAACATTGTGCTAGTTAAGAATAAAAATTAACAAATTTGTGTATGTGTTGACTTCAGATATTTGGACAAAGCATCTACAAAGGATGAATTTCCATTGCCAATACTAGAAATGATGGTAAATATCGCTTCGACACATGAAATTTTCTCCTTCATGGACGAATCATCAGAATACAACCAAGTCAAAATGGCTCCCGAGGAAGCAACACTTACAATAATTAGAGCCCCTCTTGCAATTTTCTACTATAGAGTGATGTCGTTTGGGTTGAAGAACGCTGAAGCAATATACTAACAAAATATGACGAAGATGCTTGACGACCTCATTCACAACCAAGTGGAGCATTACATGGATGATTTGGTCATCAAAAGTAGATAGAAAATATACCACTTTTATGATTTTATGATCGTGTTTAAACTATTACGACAATATGACCTTAAGATGAATCCTTTAAAGTGTAACTTTTGTGTTACCTCCTGGAAGTTTCTAGGGTTCGTTGTCCGTCATCGGGGAATCGAGATAGACGCAGATAAGATTAAAGCTATTATGAAAATGCCTCCACCTAAAATCTTGAAACAACTACGTTCCTTCTAAGGAAAGTTGGCATATCTGAGATGCTCTATTTTTAATCTCTAAGATAGGTGTCAGCCCTTCTCTGCATTATTTAAAAAAGGACGCCAAATTTGTTTGGGAAAAGAAATACCAACTGGCTTTTGAGGACGTTAAGTAATATTTAATGAAACCTCTTATTTTGGCAGCCCCTATCTCTGGAAAACCTTTAATACTTTATGTCGCAACCTTAGATGACTCTCTTGGAGCCCTCTTAGTCCAAGTCAATGACGAGGGTAAAGAAAACACACTGAAGTACTTGAGTCGTCGTCTAATACCGACGGAGATAAAGTATCCGTTTATTGAGAAGCATTGTCTAACTTTGATTTTTGCTACCCAAAAGCTCAGACATTACATGCTTTCTCATAAGGTAACTCTAATTTCAAAAGTTAATCTGTTGCAATATTTGATGACCCGATTAACACTCTCTAAATGTCTAACAAGATGGTCAATGATTTTTTTGCAATTTGATATAACTTCTATTCGACTTCGTGCAATCAAGTAATAGATTTTAGCAAATTTTCTCACTGCACACACATTTCCAGCTGGGTCCCTTCTTAACGGAGAATTACCAGATGAGCAGGTATTACATATGGAATTATCCAGTGTGCAATGCTGGGAGATGCACTTCGTTGGAGCTTTGTTAGCAAGAAAAGGCAAATGATCATAAACAGCTATACCAGACAAAGCATGGATTGGTTTCATCTTTGTCACGCTAGATAAGGGTATGCAGAGGTTATCATACCACTTGATAGAGCCATGCACCCACAACGAAGCAGAATATGAAGTACTAATCACCGAATTAGAATTGGAAATCTCGATGGATATAACAGATATTGCCATCTATGGTGATTCTCAGCTCGTTATCCAACAAGTCACCGGAGAATACATGATTTTGAAACCAAAGGTTAGCAGAATATCATCAGTACGCAATGAGGCTACTGGAGCAGATTCCAAGTGTAACTTTTTATTGGATTCCTTGAGGAGATAATGTCGATGCTGACGCTCTAGCAAAAATTACAAGAGAATTATAATGTCCGCTGGAGAATACCATTGATATCACAGTACAAGGAAGATAAATTTTTTCTCGAATCAACCTCGATAATCTACATAAGCCTGGAAAAGAAGAAGGAATGACAGTTGCAGTTATTGATATCAAAGAAGATTAGGTTAAGCAATTTATAGAATATTTGCAGACTGGAAAGCTACCAGAGGACAAATTAGCAGCGCATCACATCACAAGAAGGGCTATGTCATATGCCCTAGTAGGCAATGTCCTCTACAGAAGATCATTTGATCAGATGTGGCTATAATTTTTTAGCAGAGCCGAAGCACAAAGTATTGTCAAAGAAGTACATGCTGGATTGTGTGGCGCCCACCAGTTAGAGCCAAAGATGAAAATGAAGATCAAGAAACTTGGATATTATTGGCCGGTAATGATGTCTGACTGCATGGGTACAGCTAGAAGATGTCATCAGTGCCAATTGCATGGGGTGATCTTACACCAACCTCTGAATGTGCTACACCCAACCGTTGCTTCGCGGCCATTTGAGTGTTGCGGCAAGGACATAATAGGTCTGATAGACCATCCATCCACTAAAGGACATAGATTTATTCTTGCCGCTATAGATTACTTTTTCAAATGGTAGAGGCAGCGCCGTTACGAGAGGTTACAACACAGCATGTTCTTCAATTTTTCAAAAGCCAAGTCGTCTACCATTTCGGAGTTTCGTTCAGAATTATTTCCAATAATGGGACAGCCTTCAAGAGTACAAAAGTTAACAAATTCATCAAGCAGCATGGGATAGGTTGAAGATTCACTACAATTTACTATCGTAGGGCAAATGGCCTGGCTAAGGCCTTCAAAAAGACACTGGTATAGATTTTGAAGAAAAAACTAGATGAAAACAAAAGAGATTGGCATGACAAACTGTTAGAAGCTTTGTGGGCCTACCGGACAACGTTCAGGACATCCACTCAATGTACACCCTACATGCTCATATACGGGTCTGAGGTCATACTACCGTTAGAAGTCCAGACGCTGTCTCTCAGAGTCATTGTCGTCAATCAACCTACAACAGAAGAAAGTGTAAAACTCAAACTTGAAAAATTGGATAGTCTAGAAGGAAAACAACTTGAAGCACAATAGCATCTGGAGCTTTACCAGGTAATGATGGTACAAGCTCATGACAAATTGGTCTGCCCAAGGACATTCAAAGTTGGTGATCTCGTACTTTTTCTCAAAAGGCATAAAATTTCACATTGCAAAGTAGGTGGAAAATTTGAGCCAACTTGGGAGGGACCATTTGTCGTAGAAAAGGTCTACGTAGGAGGAGCCTGCCAGGTAGTGGGTTTTTGAGGTGAAAGACCATGTTGCCAATCAACGGATGATACTTTAAGACATACTATGCAACTTGACATTACTTGAATTGAAATTTTGAAATTTTGATTGTTTTCGAGTTATTTGTTTGGCCAAACGTTTGTGACCGGGTCAAAAAAATTTTCTAATAAAATTAACCTCATTAAAATGAAAATTTTTAAATTTAGATAGTTCAATTTTCTTCTTTCTACTTTTAAGTTTGATATCTTACTTAATTAAATAAAATATATACATAAATAAATGATTTCTCACCTATATAAACTAAAAATTTTGTATAATAAACACTTTATTTTTTCTTGTTCCTGATAAATTTCAGCAATAGATGTATTTCCTATTATCTGTAGAAAAAATGTCAGGAAAGAAGCTAATTTTTTCTTTCAAGGATGGCTGGAATCTCGCACTTAACGAGGAAATGGTACCACATGGTGGCATTATAAAATTCGATATGGACTTCAGTAAAGTTTATGTAGACTTCGAATGTCCTCTGATGGTTGTGGTCAGCCTTCGAGAAAAAGAAGGTCTACCATTGCTGTTAAAGATCAACACCAAGGATGATTCCTCACTAAAGGGGAAGAAAGTGATGGTGCAGCAAGATCCGATGGAGGAGACTAGTCGCGTGACATATATGATAACTGCATCGACTGGAGGCCTATTCACTGCTATTTCGAGAGACTTCCAGACACACCGTTACGAAGGACTCAATGCAGCAATGTCAATCGCCCAAAACATAGAGCTTTCCTGCTTAAAGAAAGAAGAAGCCAGAAGGAGGCAAAAAACTTGCTTACCCTGATTCCTAAGGGGAAAATCTACAATCCATGCATGAGAGAGACTTCCTCCAGCATGCCTGCCATATACGATAACTCCGATCCGAGTTCAATATAGAGCTGATTGTACCAGAGGTTTCAAATAATCTTTATGCGGGTTGCCTGACGTGCAACGCCGAGATTGCCACACGGATACCAGCTACAGGGGCATTTGTGGAATGCCCGAAATGCAACGTCCTCCACCTAGAGCATTATAGCACTCTGGAGAAGTATAAATCCACCGATAGCAGATTTATTATCATCGTTCACTCAATGAGGGAAACATATATTCCACTGGATACAGTGACAACACAAGCATGGATTCCTACTGATATTGAAATGAGGGAGCATCCTCGACAGCCACCAATGATCACCATGGCAGAATTTGACAAAATGAGCAAAGTAAAGACAAGGGAATTTGAATTTTATGAGGAAGTTCAAAGAAGATTTGTTAATATACTAGAAGGCTAGGAGCTGTACACCATAATCTTCTCTGAAAGTGACAAAAGAGGCATTCTCGACTGTATATTTGACCTAACAAGGGTCGAGTGGGTCTTCTAATGGAAAGGACCTATTCTGAACCACAAAAAAGGATGTGTGGAAAAGACAGAATCGCCATATCATTGTGGTTGTTGTTATAACTTTAACAAGGACAAACAAGAAAATCCTCCAGGGGTTTTAGGAAATTATGAGGTGATCCCGGTAAAATATACTTGTGTAAAATTTATATAAGTTTGACTCCTCTATGTAATGGTGCCAAAATCTTGATGCAATATTTATTATACAGAAATTTAAGCAAATAATGTTGGGATTCTACGCAAGTATACGTATCGTTATCAAGTAATAAAGGACTTTCTATTTAAGCCTCAAATATAGATCCCACGAGGAAGGATTAAATTTGAAATGATAAATTAACAATAAATTTCACAAAAATTAAATGAAATTATTGTCACTAATTTTAAATGTGTAAGATGCAATCAAAGCTAAATTATTTAACTACTAGCAAAATTGAAATGCAAAGTTTAAACAATAACTATTAAACTATTAAACTATCTTTATATGATGAAGATTTCTTATGTGAAAAAGCACCTTTCCCACTACAATGAGATTTTGATATGTATTGTGACAAATAGGAGTAGTTTTAATTCTCTACCCCGATGCAGTATTATAGAAAATCATTGACAAATCTCGGGTTTAGTCCCTAAATCCGTGGCTGTGCTAGGAGGATACTGGCTCTCACTCCAGAACTCCC